>NC_056732.1:1870157951-1870176513 GCF_019279795.1 Protopterus annectens
ACATATCACATGCTTCTGGAGCATTTCTCCCCGGTCCTCCGTTGAAAACAGGATCTATGGAACCTAGTCGGACTTTCCCGGTCAACAAATGTAAAATAAAATAAATAACCTAGCCCCACCCTTTTTAACTCCAGCCACACAGAGTATTATGCAAATTCCACTCACTTAGAACCCCCTCTGTAACCTGCCAAAAGCATTATAAACTCCTAAGCACAATCAACAACCTAATCTTTCAAGTTACCAAACAACTATGCTTCTCTAGAAACATACACACAAACCCTGTCCCAGTTCTCCACAATGGGTCTCCAGTAACCCTACTATCCTCTCAACTCATACAGTGCTACTAAACTACAAAAACAATTCTAACCTACTTCTTGTCAACATGAATGTCAGAAGTATACATAAGGGGGGCGTGGCCAAGGATGAACACAGGATAGCAGCAGATTTCTTCAGCTCCACCAATTTCATTACACTGACAGGAATTAATTACTTAAAAAATTTATTTTTGAAGTAATTTTCTTTCTAAATATGTTTGTTTTATATAGTTCTTGAACTATATCTAAAAAAGAAAGGACATTTTAACAATATTCCTGTCAGAAATCACTTTGAAATTTTCCTGTCAGTTTATCAGTCTGAAATGAGTTCCAGTAAGACAAATTCTCAAGACTCCAGCATCAAGAAAGAACTTCAGTCTCTGATAACTATAATCCAGCAACTTACTGCTAAGATGGATAAAATGGATACTAAAATAGATACCTTCATAGAAAAACTACAAAACAAATAGACTTGTTATTATAGACCTGCAACAACAGAAGATCCAGATGACAGGCATAGAAGAAGCTGTGAATGACATGGAAAATAGAATCCAAGAAGAGGAAATCAACATTGAGTTTCTGCTGAAACAAAATACACATTTACAAACAAAGCTGGATGACCTGGAAAATAGATCTAGACGCCAATAACATTAGGATTTTTGGACTGCCAGAAAATATTGAAGGTAACAATATTACTTCTTTTTAACAACATGGCTCCCTAAAACTTTAGACTTACCAGAAGCATTCTCTTTTGGTATCGAAGAGCACATAGATCTATAGCTAATACTAACTCTAACAAAAACTATCCTAGATCAGTTATAGTTAGATTTCTATCATCTTTGATAAAGAGATGGTTCTTAAATCTGCTTGGGCTAAAGCTCCTGTTAAGATTAATGAGACAACTGTGCATTTTGACAATGACTATTCTTCCTTGGTAATAGCTAAAGAAAAAGTTTTCTGCCACTAATAAAGGAGCTTAAAAAAGCACAGTTTAAAACATACCTTCTGTTTCCTGCCAAGCTAAAAATCTTCCCTTCCTGATGGTCCTAAAATTTTGATGACTTAGACTCTGCTTTACTGTTTATCCAAAATAAGATTTTGGATAAAATAGAGGAAATGGAATGGGCTAGTCCTTCATTAAAGAGACTGGCAACTGAAACTTCATGGAAGACTTCAGAGAGAAGAAGAAGAGACTAAAAACAAATGATTTGTTCTATGTTTTTTCTTTTTTTTTCTCTCATCATTTTACTTCATTATTAATCTTTTTAAATATAGTTCCTGCATTTCCAGAAAGCCACAAATATTCTGAAAAAGATTTAATCAAAGTTATTCTCTGTGTGCAAAGAAATGTTTTGTTTCATAACCGGTAAAAATATCTGAGGAACTAATAGCAAGCTATTATTCAATTTGTTTCTCTTTCTGAAAAAGAGAAGTAAGGTCAGTAATTTGATACATTTTTTTTCTCTTTTTCTCCTTTTCTTTGTTTAAACAATGACATTCTATTTAGATTATGTAGTGGGTAAAGGGTGGGGGAGGGCAGGGAGAGAAGAGTAATGAAAATATGATTAATAGAATAATAACATATTTATTCCTTGTAAAAAGTTTATATGTTCTTCAAATGCTATACCTAATTATACTTTCTTGATTATACTGCTTATGCTTGTTTGTAAATAATCTGTCATGCTTTAACTAATAATAATTAGAACTAAATAATAGTAAATCATATGTTTTATTTTTAACTCTATTAATATAAACAGTAAGTAATATTCCATTGTATATACTTCTTATAGCTTTCTCTTACATTTTTTTATTTCTGCCTTACACTCTTTTATTTTCTTCTCTCTTTTTCTTTTCTTTATTCTTTCTCTTTATTTTTTTCATATTAATATATAGAAATCCTTTTGATCATATAGACACAATAAATAATAAGAGTTGCATAAAAAATCTCGTTGAGTTGGGACAAAATATTGAGTTTTATTACTTATTAATAACTTTGGGCTTAATTTCACTTACATAGAGGCTGTAATAACCTGTAAAATACATCGCGAAGGTTTTGTCATGTTTAGATGCATTTACACTGCTAAATGAATGTTTGTCACTAGTTTTAACAAGTTTCCCGCCAAAATGTTAAGGGAGACAATCTGGGATGTGGGCTACCTCATGAACAGTGTCCTCAAGTTGTTTCAAAAGCTTCAACTCTCAGAATTCTCACAGAGAAGCTGAAAGCAGTCAATCTGACCTTTGACCCAGATATCACACTGACACATTGCAGATTCAGGAAGAACACTCTACCAGGAAGTAGAACTGATGCAAATGCGATTATGTGAAGGAAAATGAACTCTTTAACATCTAAATGTGAGTTATTTTATATAATTACTTAAATATCTATGTTAGAATTCATAAAATATGTCAGTTATAATGATTTTAAATGATGCAGTTTCTTGTAGTAAGTAAATGTCTTATTTTAGAAGGCATAGAAAATGAAACATTTATTCAAGTGTTTTTGAAAATCTATTTGACTGCAGCATAATAATCTGTTTTAAAAACTTATGTTCCAAACATATACATTACTATAACTCATTTAATTCATCTGATTGACAAGCATAAATAACTCTATTCTGGAAGAAATTGTCATGTGATATATTTTAAAGCAGTAGTATAGACATACAAAATACAGATGGCTTTTTTTACAATAATGCAAGTGTTTCTGAGAATTTGCATAACTATGCAGTATGATTTATAACAATTTCTATAAATATAATATTTTATTCTATTGACAATAATGAGTATGAGTAAAATACTCATATACAAGCAATTCAAGTTTTTTTTTGGAAGCTGTTGACTGCATTTACATGACAGAAAATAGATGCATCTTAATATATGCAATGTTTGAACTATATTAGCCAAAGTTTTTGATTTAAATGAATGTTAGAACTTATTTTTACATACTTTGAATAAATTAATATGTAAATATGCCTTCTTTTTTCTCTCTCTCTTTCTTTCACTCTCTCTCCCTCTTTCACGTCTTTTATTTCTCTCTCTCCTCTTGGTTCCTAATATCAAGATTATTTGAATGCTATTTGAATACAAGTGTATTATATTACATAGATGTATATAGTAGTATGAATAGTTTAAAAAAAAAAAGAAAAGTTTATTTTAGTTTATATGATGCTGTTTTACCAAATGTGTAGTCTTGTCTTGCTAGATAATTGAATTGAAAGCTGTTAATTTAAGTTAAATATAACCAGTATTAAATTGATAAGGTGGTAGCTGAGGTACTGCTGCTTAGGGTGGGGGGGTTAACTTGAGTGGTAAATACTACTCTAAGTTGGAGTTTTTAACTCCAGGCTGGATGCAAGGTTTAATCCTTACATTATTTTCACTTGTTCATTGTTATATGTATATAGTTTTGACATCCACAATATATTTTGTACACTCATTGTCACTACAAACAAAATTGAATCCTATACAAAATCCCATAAGAGATTCAATAAATACAGCTATATTTAAAGGTACACCTAAAGGAGGAGATGTAACATTACTTATGTTGTTATTTGTTATTTTGATCATAAGATTCTTAAGTTTTAAAAATGCCAAATGACATCTTTAAAAGTAATTTCTTTAAACATTAATGGATTGAATAATCCGTGTAAAAGGGCAAGCCTAATAAGATGCATCAATTTACATAAGGCCAACTTAGTCTTCCTACAAGAAACCCATCTCTTGAAAAAAGATATTGATAAACTAGCCACAAACAAATATACAGTATTGGTTAGTTCAGAGAACACTCAGAAAAAAAGAGGAGTGGCTATTTTATGGAATAAAAGTATGCCCATTCCTAAAACCATTAAGTCTTATCAGGATGACAAAGGAATGTTTTGTATGGTTACAATACAAATTAATGGGAAGACTTACACTTTAATTAATGTATATTGGATACCTGGAATTGGTATTAATACAGTGAAACATCATCTTGATAAGATCATATCATTCTCTATAGGAGATATTATTTTAGCTGGTGACTTTAATTGTATACTACATGAAAGTGATACTACCACTATAAGGAAAAAGAAGAATTACATCTAATGCAAAACATTTAAATGATTTTGCTAATTCTTATCATTTGAATGATATTAATAATCAGATAGATTCAAAATCATTACCATACACCTTTTTCTAACAGATGCAAAACTTATTCAAAAATAGATAGGGTCTTTATTTCTAACCAGATGGTAACAGATTTAATTAATTCCAAAATCATTTCATGTCCTATATCTGATCATAATTCAATTGTTTTTGAATTCATGATAAAAATACTCATAATGTTCAGATCAAAAGGATACCAGCATACTTAACTCAACTAAAAGACTATAAAGAATATATACTTTCAGAAGTAAAACATTTTTTAGACATAAATAATACTCCTGAAGTCTCCATTGTCTATGTTTGGGATGCCTTAAAATCATATCTATATGGACAAAGTATCAGATGGTATAATAATAAAAGGAAATCTTGGGATAAGGAATTGTTAGATATTCAAAGTAAATTAGACTCTTATAAACATAATAATAAAGAAAATATTATGGACAAGAAAGTTATTGAAGAAATAAACAAACTAAATGAGAAATACAAAGAAATTTTAACTCATAAAGTTAAAATAACTTTAGAGAAATACAAGTTTTTGTCTTATTCAATAAGCCCCAGATACTTACATAGACTTAAAAATAAAACAAAAGGTTGAATAAACAAAACCATATCAAAGAAATCTTTTCTCTAAGGAAAAAGAAGAATGTTTCTAGTATACCAGAAATACTAGATGAATTTAGAAATCACTTTCACAAAATTAACCATAATAACATTAACATGGAACCTAAAGATAAAATAAAGGAGTTTATAACCACAAACATGAATAAAAAGCTTAATAAACAACAGATTAAACTATTGGACAAAAGTATTTCATATACAGAGGTTATTACACAAATAAATAAGCTTAAATCAAACAAAGCACGAGGGTAATGATGGTATTATACCAGAGATATATAAAATCCTTTCGAAAAGTACATATTCATTAATACATAAGGTTTTTATTTTGGCCCAAACTGAGTTAATAACCCCCATCTTGGCAATATACATTTATTTCGCCAATTTTAAAACCTAATAAAGATCCAACTAGATGTACTTCATATCGCCCATCTCATTACTTAATGTTGATTATAAAATGTTTATGAGTATTTTTGCTGATAGATTGAAGACAATCATCGGCATTATAGATATAGATCAGACAGGCTTCATTGTAAATAGAAATACTTTTGATAATATAAGAAGAACTTTAACATTAATTGATTTTGCAAATAGGAAAAAGAAAGATTTAACACTTATTAGTCTTGATATAAGTTCAGCATTTGATTCAGTAAGTTGGGACTATCTGTTTGCCTTACTGAAGTGCACAAACTTCTCAGATGCATTTGTAAATCTAATTGAGCATTTATACAAAGGAACATTGGCTTATATTAAGGTAGGAACATATGTTTCACAAAAAATACCCATTTTTAAAGGTACAAAACAAGGATGTCCACTTTCTCCACTAGTATTCACATTAGTAATGGAGCCTTGGGCTAATTTGATCAGAAACAATACTGACATAGAGGGTTTTGAAATAGATGAAAATACAACATCCAAAATTCAACTTTTTGCAGATGATGTTCTAATTACATCAGCAGGATCTAATTCTTCTATGCAGTCTCTATTTGATAAAATGATGAATTTTAAAAGTATTTCTGGTTTAATATTCAATGAAGAAAAAACTAAAATACTACCTATATATACACGAAAAAAATATTCTCATTAGTGATTTTACTAAATATGTACCCAATTCAGGTCAGATAACTTATTTAGGTATAATATTATCTAAAGATATTAAATCTATTATATATAATAATTATAATACCCATTTTATTAATATACAAAACCTTTTTAATACCTGGAATAATATGTTTTTTACTATGGAGGAGAGACTTACAATTATTAAAATGATAATATTCCCCAAGATTTTATACTTAATACAATCAATAATACTTCCACCTACAAAAATAATTATCAAGAAACTGAATACACTAATGTTAAATTTCCTATGGGCACCTAATAGACCTAGGATTGCATAAAAGAAACATACTAATAGCTGGTCTCAAGGGGGGTATTTCTTTTCCAGACTTTAATTTATGTACTATCTCTTCTATTGTACATGAAAGTGATACTACCACTATAGGAAAAAGAAGAATTACATCTAATGCAAAACATTTAAATGATTTTGCTAATTCTTATCATTTGAATGATATTAATAATCAGATAGATTCAAAATCATTACCATACACCTTTTTTTCTAACAGATGCAAAACTTATTCAAAAATAGATAGGGTCTTTATTTCTAACCAGATGGTAACAGATTTAATTAATTCCAAAATCATTTCATGTCCTATATCTGATCATAATTCAATTGTTTTTGAATTCATGATAAAAAATACTCATAATGTTCAGATCAAAAGGATACCAGCATACTTAACTCAACTAAAAGACTATAAAGAATATATACTTTCAGAAGTAAAACATTTTTAGACATAAATAATACTCCTGAAGTCTCCATTGTCTATGTTTGGGATGCCTTAAAATCATATCTATATGGACAAAGTATCAGATGGTATAATAATAAAAGGAAATCTTGGGATAAGGAATTGTTAGATATTCAAAGTAAATTAGACTCTTATAAACATAATAATAAAGAAAATATTATGGACAAGAAAGTTATTGAAGAAATAAACAAACTAAATGAGAAATACAAAGAAATTTTAACTCATAAAGTTAAAATAACTTTAGAGAAATACAAGTTTTTGTCTTATTCAATAAGCCCCCAAATACTTACATAGACTTAAAAATAAAACAAAAAGGTTGAATAAACAAAACCATATCAAAGAAATCTTTTCTCTAAGGAAAAAGAAGAATGTTTCTAGTATACCAGAAATACTAGATGAATTTAGAAATCACTTTCACAAAATTAACCATAATAACATTAACATGGAACCTAAAGATAAAATAAAGGAGTTTATAACCACAAACATGAATAAAAAGCTTAATAAACAACAGATTAAACTATTGGACAAAAGTATTTCATATACAGAGGTTATTACACAAATAAATAAGCTTAAATCAAACAAAGCACCGGGTAATGATGGTATTATACCAGAGATATATAAAATCCTTTCGAAAAGTACATATTCATTAATACATAAGGTTTTTATTTTGGCCCAAACTGAGTTAATAACCCCCCATCTTGGCAATATACATTTATTTCACCAATTTTAAAACCTAATAAAGATCCAACTAGATGTACTTCATATCGCCCATCTCATTACTTAATGTTGATTATAAAATGTTTATGAGTATTTTTGCTGATAGATTGAAGACAATCATCCCCGGCATTATAGATATAGATCAGACAGGCTTCATTGTAAATAGAAATACTTTTGATAATATAAGAAGAACTTTAACATTAATTGATTTTGCAAATAGGAAAAAGAAAGATTTAACACTTATTAGTCTTGATATAAGTTCAGCATTTGATTCAGTAAGTTGGGACTATCTGTTTGCCTTACTGAAGTGCACAAACTTCTCAGATGCATTTGTAAATCTAATTGAGCATTTATACAAAGGAACATTGGCTTATATTAAGGTAGGAACATATGTTTCACAAAAAATACCCATTTTAAAGGTACAAAACAAGGATGTCCACTTTCTCCACTATTATTCACTTTAGTAATGGAGCCTTGGGCTAATTTGATCAGAAACAATACTGACATAGAGGGTTTTGAAATAGATGAAAATACAACATCCAAAAATTCAACTTTTGCAGATGATGTTCTAATTACATCAGCAGGATCTAATTCTTCTATGCAGTCTCTATTTGATAAAATGATGAATTTTAAAAGTATTTCTGGTTTAATATTCAATGAAGAAAAACTAAAATACTACCTATATATACACGAAAAAATATTCTCATTAGTGATTTTACTAAATATGTACCCAATTCAGGTCAGATAACTTATTTAGGTATAATATTATCTAAAGATATTAAATCTATTATATATAATAATTATAATACCCATTTTATTAATATACAAAACCTTTTAATACCTGGAATAATATGTTTTTACTATGGAGGAGAGACTTACAATTATTAAAATGATAATATTCCCCAAGATTTTATACTTAATACAATCAATAATACTTCCACCTACAAAAATAATTATCAAGAAACTGAATACACTAATGTTAAATTTCCTATGGGCACCTAATAGACCTAGGATTGCATAAAAGAAACATACTAATAGCTGGTCTCAAGGGGGTATTTCTTTTCCAGACTTTAATTTATATACTATCTCTTCTATTGTAAAAGTTATTACTTTATTAATAGATCAGTCATATGTTGCAAAATGGAAAGATTATTGGGAGCTAATTAGTATGCACTTCATGAAAATCTCCTTAACACATAAAAATATGATTGTAAATAACTCCATGTTATGGTTACTAAAGGAATTTTGTACTTCACCTTTTACACCTAAACATATGGTTTGTTACCCATTAAATATTATTATTAGCTATCGTAACTTTATATTCATACCCTAAGTATAGGGAATGGAATTTTATTATATTCCCTATAATGCATACTCAGGGTATGCTTTTGTCATCTACTTCTGAAGGAACTCATTTAGCTATAGATAATGATCTAAAGTACTGGTATCAGTTGATATCTGATAATAAAGTTAAAAATCTAGATTTCTTAAAACAAGAATTTGATCTAAGAGAAACTTGCTGGTTAGAGGTTCAGACCTTTAGACAACATCTCATTAATAAAATAGATCTAATGTCTATAACAGTTAAAGAATCTATTCCAACCCTGATGGATTACTTGATATTAAATTTACAACATAAAGTTTCTGATAAAGGTAAACTTTCATACATGCATAAAATTATCAGACAAGAAACTTTTTACAGTGTAGATTCGTACTGGAATTATTTCACTTCTATTAATGGGGACCCACCAAATCAACAAGATAAACAATATATATTGGAATATGCCTATAGAACTGCGTCTTCCATTGTCTGGAGACTTTATACATGGAAATTTTTACATAGATCTTTTTATACACCTTTGATGATGAATAAAATAAATAATAAAGATAATCTATGTAAGAGATGTAATGTAGAAATTAATGCTGACTGGGCTCATATGTTTTATGACTGTATAAAATTGAAAGAATACTGGAAGTCAATTAATGAATTTTTGCAGGCTCTTTTACAGATAATTTCATTATTTCTAAATCTCTTATATTATTCAACACACCTGTACCTCAAAGTGTTAAAAGGTTAAGCTTCCCTTGTTATGGTCTATTCTAGCAGTGGCTAGGAAAATAATAACCAGAAATTGGATTTCAGATACACCTCCTTCATTCAATGAATTTAAAAATGTTATGAATATAGTGTGCCATATGGAAATAAACACAATTAGGTCAAGAACAACTAGAAAAACATCTTATTATATTGTATGGGATAATTTACAAAATTTGTTAAAAAAATCCTAATTTCAATAGCATGGTATTTTAGTTTAATTAATTGATCTGATTGTAGTGGATGTCTTTGTAAATACTTTAGTTGTTTTGTTGAATGTTATAATCATATCTATTTTTAATTACTTGTATAAAATTGTTATGATATTTCTCTTGTATGTTAAAACAATAAACCTGTTTTGAAAAAAAGAAGTATACATAAGAAACGTATCTGTGTGAAAGCTTTTTAAATACATCTCTAGTTAATCACTGTATATTAATCAGATCGGTAATGGTAGTAGAAGTAGTGAACGTAAACTCGTCCTAAGTAAAAAAAAATCATGAAAAATAGTAATTCTGTATAATATTTCAAATTATATACGTATTTAAAGTAATCCAAGCAGGGGTGACAGTCTGTTTCCAGTCAAAAACCCTTTATTAAGTACACAGACAAGCAATCCAAGTAAAACAAAGATAACAGAGTAATAGTTTACTCACAAGATTTCTAACGGTGTGTGTATATATATATATATATATATATATATATATATAGATATAGATATATATACATACACATACACTTTTTATTAGGCAAGGGAGTGGTTTATTGTGCTGTCAATCAGTGTTACTGGTATACATGCTAAATTCACATCCCCTCCCCCATCAGTCTGACATTTGAGCTGGTCCTCCCCTACTTAATAGCTGTCATAATAATATACCCATTATGTACTTTAAATAAAATTAATAATGATGTGGTACCTCTTATTTAACCAGAATATTAAGTCTGTGATTTTATCCAAGACAATATACGATATGGCTGGAAATCTAAGCAGGTATACATAAAAAACTACATGATCTCCATGCCATACTATTCCATTACTGCCCTGACATCTTAATATTAACTGAGAACTGGCTAAAACCTGACAACAACGAGATCCTGCCTCCTGGACACAATACTATGCATAAAGGTTCAACTATCAGAAAGGATGGGGGGGCAATACTATTTAAAAACCATCTGTCTCACATCTAGTCAGGAGGAAATAGATGAACATTTGTCTGTTCTGTTCAAGTGGGTTTATTATGTACAAACACATCAGAAATGAGGCTAAGTAACTTTAACTTATAAACAAAGTAGCTATCACACACATACATGTTCACACTCTGGCTGCACTCTCAAAATGGCACTGAAGTTAGCACATGCTTGCTATTTATAAGCACGTGTTGTCCTTGAAAATGCTTCTGAAAGGTACCACACACACACACACACACACACACACACACACACACACACACACACACACACGCACACACACAATTATGTCCAGGTTGCTGTGTATTTCACACTAGGTCTGGAAATGCAATCAAATTATGTGACATAGAAATTGGAATTAGGTCTAGTAACTGGGATCATCTCCGCTGAATGTTCAACTTTGGGGACATCAGGAACATCATCAGGAACGGAAGTAGGAGGTAAGACACATTCTGCAACAGGAACATTGTCTGGATTGCTCTGAGATCTAGAGTCTGTATCACTGGAATGATGTTGTGACATTGGTTCTAATACAGGAAGAAGATCTCTGTGATTTCTCCTGTACTCCACTCCACACCCTAGGATTTCACAAAGTAGGATCTCAGCTCTGCACATATGCTTGTTACTTGACCAATCCGGTCAAAAGCTTTCGCCTTTTGTATCCTCACTGTCTCTCCTTCTTTCAATGGACGAAGAAATCTTCTCAATTTGTTATAGCTGGACTACTGCAAAGAGCGATTTCTGAATAATTGGGCTTTGACTGCTCTGTTTTTAGCTCTAGGCCTCAACAAACTGGAACTGACAGGGAATGTTATTCTGGTTTGCCTAGATAGAAGTCTGGGAGCAGCTGAGCCAAGTATATTGTCATGGGGTATGTTTCTGAGATTGAGTAAATTCAAAAAGACATCAGTTTTGCCATGCTTTGACTTCTCTAGTAATTGCTTTGCACTCAGTACTGCACGTTCAGCTAGTCCATTTGACTGTGGATATTCTGGACTGCTAGTAACATGTACAAAGTCCCATTCTTCTGCAAATTACTGAAACAACTGACTGGTAAACTGGGTACCATTATCTGAGATAAACTTCTGTGGACTTCAATGGATTAAGAAATTACATTTCAGCTTGGTATTAATAGCAGTGGAAGTTAGGTTAGATAGTAAATCGATCTCAAACCAGTTTGAATAAGAGTCTACCAACACTATTTATTTTATTATTTATTATCAGTTTGATTACCGGGGAAGTCCACTGGGCCAAGAAGTGCCCATTTTCAGTGGAGGCCCAGGGAGAAAAGCTCCATGAGCAATACAATACAATAAAGGTTGCAAAATACAATCAAAGGTTATAAAGTGAAATACAAGAGTAGAAGTCATATATTCAAGAATTGCAAAGTGTTATATACATTATGAGACAGTTTAACAATGGAAAACATTTTTTTTTCTGATGATTACAATATTTACATGCTTGGAGTCAAATAAAGTCTGCTAGTTCTGGTTCTTTGGTGTAATAAGAATAAGTATGAGAGTATAGTGGAGCTGATTGCTCCACTTGAATATGTCAGTGGCTACTGTTGACCAAGGTGGTTCAGGAACTTAACATAGCTGAAGTGGTTCTTTTTGCAAATATGGTTTAGTACTAGAGCACACTTTATCAATGTCTTTTGCTAGAGAAAGCCAAAATACTAGTCCTCTTGCCCTTCTTTATAGGTTCATAGGTTCATACTAGGCTATCTGCCCTGAGGCAATTATAAGCCTAGCCTGTTCTCATGGCTTACGCCACCCCTTGATTTGAGTATACTGTGCCCTTTTTAAGGTTTAGTTTACTGTGCCTCTGTCTAATAGTGACACGGGAGTAATCCCTGGGACAAACCTATGATCCCCAATCCACCTATCGAGATTCTTCTTGAAGAGATTCAGTGAGGTGCTCTGCCTCACATGAACTGGAATTCTATTCCAGAGCCAAGGGAGCTCTGGGTTATGAACCTGTCCCTCCAGCAAGTTCTATTTATTTCTGTGCTGAGGTTCAGGTGGCTCTAAGGGATTTAGATTTACTGAGGTGGAGCATGTCCATTAATTCTGGATTTGACATAGCTTTGTATGTCAGGCATAGATCGGGCAGTATGCAACTGAGTAGAGCTGGAGTTTTTAACCGAAAGCATATGGCATCTGTTTGAGACCCTTGATCCTCTTGATGAGATCCTTTTGGGTCTTTCTAATTGCTGCAGGTGTCGGTAAGGTACATCCCAAAGGTAAGGGTTGTATTCTATGATAGGCCTGATGAGGGATGAATAAAGGGAACTTACTCTCTTGATCTAGATGTGAAACCCTTCGTGATGAGGTGGGCTATGTAGAAGGTCTTTCTAACCACTTTGGCAATGTGGTTTTCAAGGAGAGATTGCTATCAACTTGGGTCCCCAGGTCCCTAATAACTTTCTCTGTACTTAATGGGTTTCCTCAATGTGGTAATTTGTGGGCACATTGTTTTTGCCAAAGGGTATGACTATACATTTTTTGGCATTTAGCTTTAAACCATGGCGCTGGCACCAGTCATCTGTCTCTGTGAGACCTTTCTGAAGGATGTTTGTGTCAGCTGGAGAGTTGATTATTCAGTTTGCAGTCGTCTGCGTCGCCCACAACTTGGTGAGCCATAGTCCTCCCACGCTGTTCGTACCTCGGAAAAGTATATACCAAACAAGAGTGGTCCCAGGACAGAACCCTGTGGGACGCCACTTGTGACCGGTTTCGAGTCTGACATGGCTCTTTAGCTTCAAAAACTGGGTGACCACAAAGCAAATTCTGAATATATTCTTGTTGTAAGGAAGCAGGAACAACAATTTTAGGACCTTTGAAAATAATGCCATCTTCCATCAACATCTCATCTCTGTGAGGAAAATAAATCACTAAGTTTTCTGCAATTTGTATGTACCTGTGGGGGGGGGGGTTATTATAATTGGCTTTTGTAATACTTGCTGTTTTATAATATCTGTAATAACTCCTGTTTTAACTATGTATGATTTCTTGGAGATTTTCTCCCCGGGCCTCTACTGAAAATGGACATGTATCCAGCTAGACTAGCCCGGTCAACAAATGTAAAATAAAATAAAATAAAAATAAAATAAATAAATAAGTTTGCACTTTGGGTGGTACACTAGATTGCTTTGATGGCCATCCAACACTGATGTAGGGGCTGAGCTTCTGTAGAATTAGACCAGTTTTTGTATAATCTCTCATCTCATCAAGTCTTGTGGTAGAAAAATTACAAACTTCCATGACATTGAAGTCAAAATTCTGGGTGATCTGGATAAGGTATCAGATAGATAAAGAAGTTTGCCTTTTGTATAGACCATTTTGAAGCTGTACGTTTGCAATTTGAGCATCATTCTTTGTAATCTTACTGGAGCTGAATGCACAGGTTTCTTTAAAATAGTAACAAGAGGTGAATGATCAGTTTGAATCTGAATAAGTCGACCATATATATAATCATGATACTTGGAACATGCAAATACAATTGCCAAAAGTTCTTTCTCGATTTGTGCATATTGCATTTCAGTTTGGGTAAGTGTTCTAGATGCATAGGCTATCGGTCTGCCTTCTTGAAGAATAACCGTGCCAAGACTACATTTTGAAGCATCGCAGGAAAGAGTTACTGGCTTGTTGACATCATAGTATCTTAATGCAGGTGGGGTGGCAATTTTCTGCTTAAGGTCTTCCAATGCTTTCTGGTGCTGTTCTAACAAAGACCATGTGTGAAGGCTGCCAGCCTAGCCAGATAGAATTGTGCAGATTATTCTGTCATTTGTAAATCTGAATGTAAACTACAGGCTTGTTGTCTTAAATGTAAAGAAATACTGTTACATGTGGAACTGGAAATAAATGTGGCAACTGTGCACTCTACTGACCAAAGTAAAGCATGTGGTGACCCTTTCAAGTAGACAGTGGTGCAGAAAAGTCTAGATGAAGAATTTTTTTTATTGTTTTAACAAAGAGTTAAATTGCTAGATTTAAACATGCAAATGTATTTGTACTGCTGTGCTCCTGACCAGCTGCAAAATAACAAACGGAGGTGTAAAATAATGTAGATGGAGTTTTTGTTGGCCTGGGAACACCAGGAAAGTGTGAAATGATGTAATGTTTATCAGAACTGTAATAGTAATTTAAACACAGAGAATCGGAAGGCATTACGCATTTTTCTCTTGATCATCCAAATCATCAGCACTCTGCCTGCTGTCTTATGTAAATTATCTTAGACTTGTGTTTTCCTTTAGCACTAGCTAGAATCTAGAAGGATTAGACTAAGTGTTTTTCTGTTATGTCAGAACTGTACTACTGAATTATTTTAAGTATATCTGTGTGATTTCTGAACTCTTGACTAGCACTGACTGTGTAGTAGAAAGTATTGTCTTGTGGTGTGCCAGCCTTCCCCAGGAGTGTCTGTGTGGTTGTATAAACTCTTATCTCAAAGTGCATGTGTGTGTGTGTGTGTGTGTGTGTGTGTTTGTCAGCTACTTGGGCAGGGACACGAAGCACTGGTTGGACAGAGAGGGTGCTAGAGGTTTTAGCGTGCCCACTAGGCTGAGATCTGGACTCTATAGCTGTACCAGTGGGGAGTCTTATTGAGGACCTGGAGAGCAAGGGAGTGACCAGCCCCAGACTGACTGTGATCTCTGTATGCTCTTAACGGAAATTGCACTTTACTGTATGTATTTGTTATCCTTTCCTCATATATGAGACGCCCTCTCCAGTGTTAGTGGTGGGGATTGAGGCTCCTTGATTGCTGGGCCAGGGCATGGGCATCACACCATGGAACATTTTTATGTGTTAGCTCTCTCAAAAGGTGCTTTCAACTCACTGAAGTCTGGTATAAACTTGCCTAAATAGTTGACCATACCAAGAAAACACTGTAGATCTTGAACATTATCCAGTGCTGGCATCTCAAGAATGGCTGCTTGCTTGGACAGGTCTGGTCTCAAACCAATGCTAGTAAACAAATGACCTACATATATAACTTTTGGTAGTCTGAATTTGCAGTTAAGAGGACTGAGCTTTAAGTTCACTTCATGTGCTCTGTCTAGAATTTTCTTAAGATTTCTGTCAAGCTCTGCTTCATCATCGCCTCCAACCAATAAACCATCTACTATTATGGCACAAAGATAAACTGAAAAAATTTCCTCCATTGCACACTGAAAGACTTCACTTGCAGAATTTATTCCAAACAGCATCCTGAGGAATCTATATCTTCCAAATGGGGTACTGAATGTAGCCAGTAATGCAGATTTGTGATCAAGCATCACTTGCCAAAATGAACTTTTTGCATCCAAGACAAAAAAAAACAGTGGCATTCGGTATTAGAACAGTGACCTCTTTGTGTGCACAGGATGATGTGGTCTCTTTAATGCTTTGTTCAAATCTCTTGGGTCAATGCATATTCTGATTTCATCCGAGCCTTTTTTGTGAGCGTCTACCATGGAAGACACCCATTCAGTAGGTTCTGTAACTGGACAAATTGCACCTTGCTGCACCATTTTATCCAACTGAGTTTTGACTTTGCTCTGCATAGCTATTGGAACCTTTCTTGCTGGTCTGACTACTGGACTGAACTCTGGGTCTAACTTCATAGAATACACAACTGGAAGTTTGCCCAACTTGTCATCGAAAACATCAGCATAATCTGAAAAAATAGTGTTAGTGAAGCTGGAACTGGAACATGTTCTTATTTAATTTGCTAAAAGAAAGTAGATTCATTCTCAAACTGTCTCTTGAGACCCAATAATGACTGCACAGGTCTTTAAACTACATAGAATAATAAGCTATAACAGTTCTTGGCCACATAACATGAAAGCACTACTGAGCCTTCAGTTTGAATTTCTTCACCTCCATAAGCAACAATTTTCACACAACTAGCCACATTTAGTTGCTCACCAGCTCTCAACTTAGCAAACGTGTCTGCTGACATAACACTACACTTCAAACCAGTGTCTACTTTGAGCTTGGTAGATTTACCATTGATCTGGACAGTACAAAATACCTCATTTTTTTGCCAATAAATCTACTGCATCAATCTTTTCACCAATTACTGACACACCACCCACATAGAAAGTAGACTGCAGCCCTATTTGATCAATTTGCTTTTTCAAATGACCCTTCTTTATAACAGTGTGAGGTTTACTTGATTTGCAAAACTTTTGAAAATGGTTCCATTTTTTATACTTGTGTCATTGCTGACCAAATGCTAAGCACCTTTCTCTTTTTAGACTTGTGGTTGGCACCAAAATTACGACAGTCAACAATGAAGCTCGATTTGGGTTTTGCTGATTCACCCTTGTACTGCACTGAGCATACTCTATTTTCTAGCAACTTCCAAGACTTGCTCAGTATACTACTGGTTTTACCTGGGTAGCCTGCAGGGGTGGTAGTTGCATGTGCTTAGGCCTGCTTCTGCTAGTCACATGTTGCATGCTGTCTACATTTGCTCTGGAGCCTGCTGAAACCATGGTCTTATCACATACAAGCATATTTGTGTGCTTTTCTGTAACTTCATGGATTTTACAAATCTCAACAGCTTTATTCAGCATTAAAACACTGTCATGAAGCAAAATCTTTCTCACTGCAGCACTATTAATACCACACATCAGCCTGACCTTTATCAACTCATCTCTTAAATCACCAAACTTACACATCTTAGCTTTGTTTCTTAGTTCAGTAATATAAGCTGCAAAAGTTTCTCCTTGCTTTTGATCTCTTGTGTAAAACAAATGCCTCTCTAATGTAACATTAGTCTGGGGGGATGCACATTTCTCTAAATTTGCGCTTCAAACACTCGGGGTCTTCCTTTGATTCACCCTGTACAACAATATGACAATTCTCCCCTTCACCTTCTTATACTGCTGATGAATACACAAATAAACACTCTCTTTCAATGGTCTCTGACCCAGATAGGTTTAGGAAAATGTACGCCCTGGTGCATGCATCTTTGTCAGAATAAGCTGCTTGTATAAATATATCATAGCCTTGTTCAAATACTTTCCAGTTCTCTGCAATATTCTGATCAAATACAAGTGGCAATGGTTTTCGAAATCCATCTGCCATGCCAACAACATAACGATTCAAACAGGAACACAGTCGCCAGTATTTTAACGCGAATTTTTATTTTGCTACAAGACAGTAGCCGCCGCCACACACAAATGGTAGCTTCTTCCAGAGTAACATTTAAAAGAACAGGAACACACCTACAACAGGCAGCCATGTTGCTAAAAATTACATCACTTCCGACGGAATTAACTTTTGTGCTACAAGCAACATCATAAATGTATCAGGTTATACACCATGTATAAAAACAAGGAACCAACATCAAAACCTGTTAAAAAGGCATAATTCAATGGAAATAGCAGTAAATGCCGGACTCTAGGAACATAACATAGTCAAGCCTTTTGACAATGCAAATAGCAAAGCTAGCTACTCCTCAAAATGTCTTAGAGAAATATTGGCTGAGATCTGATAACAACTATTACTTTTGAAACCATTTTATACTTTAGTGTATCAAAATGCCAAAGTACAGTAATGTTCCGACTAGAATACTGATAAGCGTAAGTAACCACTAGGATAAAGTTAGTACAGTCCATATAGAAC
>NC_056732.1:1870177013-1870220700 GCF_019279795.1 Protopterus annectens
CGGGTTGGGGCACTTTGTCACCGATGTGCACTGATGACGTTGTTCATGGTTCCCATTCCATAGGTTCATAGGTTGGTACTAGGGTACTGGCCCTAGAAGCCTATACAAGCCTATCCATAACAATTCCCTGGCTATTTCTTCTCACAGTATTTACTTCCCTGGACCCCTGTCTAGCAGGGCGACTGACCTAATCCCCGGGGTGAATTTCCTATCTCCCATCCAATCATCAAGGTTCCTTTTGAAGAGGGCTAAAGAGGTGCTGTGCTTGACATTTATGGGCAGTCTACTCCACAGTCTTGGGAGTCTCTGTGTCAGGAACCTATCCCTCCAGCATGTTTTGTTCATTGTGATGACAAGGTTTAGATCCCTGGAGCGTGCATCTCTGAGGGATTGGGATTTCTTTAAGTGGAGTATGTCCATCAGCTCTGGGTTTGACATGGCCTGGTACGTTAAGCAGAGATCACTTTTGAGTAAACGATATGTGACAGAGTATAGGTGGAGTTTTTTTAAACGGTCAGCGTAGGGCATCTGCTTTATGCCTGTGATTCTTTTAGTGAGGTATTTCTGCGGCCTTTCCAGTTGTTGCAGATGTCTTGAGCGGTACATACCAAACTGGGTGTTGTATTCTATAATGGGTCTAATGAGGGATGAGTACAGTGGGACAATGACCTCCTTTTTTCTGGATGAAAAGCCCTTACTGATGAGGTGTGCCACATAGAAGCATTTCCTGACTGTTGTGGCAATGTGGTTATCGAAGGTGAGACCACTATCCACCTGTGTCCCAAAGTCTCTTATCAAACTTTCGGTGTTTAATGTACTGCCACCTATGTGGTAATTCATGGGTATATGTTTTTTTCCCAAAGGGGATAACTATACATTTCTTGGCATTGAGCTTGAGCCCATGGCTCTGGCACCAAGCATCTGTTTCTGTAATCATTTGGGGATTCAATAATGGCTCCCAGTTTGCAGTCATCTGCGAACTTTGTTAGCCAGAGTCCCTTAGTGTTACCCTGTACTTCAGAGAAGTAGATGCCAAACAAGAGCGGTCCCAGGACTGAACCCTGAGGTACTCCACTTGTCACTTGTCTGTAGCTGGATTTGGAGTTGGCTACTTTTACAGTCTGGGTTCTGTCAGTAAGCCAGTTGGCAACACATCGAGTGAAGTAGGGATTAATGCTGGCTGGCGGCACACTTATGAGACTGTAGAGTGGGTGGCGAGCACACTAAGAATGACGGTCGTGTTGATCCTGTGGCCAGTTGTAGGGCTTACTAGATTTTAAAAAATCCCAGCAATACCACTCTGCTTTGCTTGCTGATTATCACTCCATTTGGACCCCAAATAAAAGAAAGAACAAGAAGTTCAAATGTACAGGCTAAATGGAAGGATGTAAGGGCCAGAGAGATTGAAACAAAGTTAAGAAAAGCTCCTAACTGGAAAACCCCAGGCCCAGATGCTGTACATAACTTCTAGCTAAAAGTATTAACATCTTTGCATGAAGATGTCACTACCCCCAAGAAACCCTACTACTTGGAGACCTTAACATAGACTGGGGCACCTGTTCCTTAGAATCCCCAACCACCCATATTAACCTGCATGCATTTACACAAATCATATCCACCCCTACCAGGATAGGTAAACCCAACCAAAAAGAAAGTATACTTGACTGGGTACTCATAAACAGCCACCCCTAACTGTACACCTCTGGTACCCTCCTTAATGGCCTAAGCGATCACCTTCTCACATATGTAATTAAGCACATGACCATTAATTCCCAACAACCCTTACTCAGAAAGGTTAGAAACAATAAAAACTTTGACCCTGCCAAATTCCAACAAGAACTAAACTCATGTAATTGATCTATTCTAAAACACCTCCCCTTAGAGGAAGCAGTAGCATACTTTAACAACAAATTCCTTGAGATCCTTGATTTGCATGCACCTGTTCGTTCAAAGAGAACCAAGGCAAAAACTGCACCATGGCTTTCTATAGAGTCTAAACTCAAAATTACCCTTAGAAACAAAGCATGGGCTTTATGGAGTTCTTCTAAAGACCCTCAAGATCACATTAAATACAGGCAATCCAGGAACGAAACCAAAAAATCAATTTTACAAGACAAAAAACAATACTACTGTAATTTACAGACAGTAAATCTAAATAACCCTCAGAAGTTTTGGGCAGGTTTAAATAATCTACTACATCCTGGACAAACTTCAACCCCAATCCCTGCTACTACTATTGATAAAACCCCTAAAGATGTTTCTGATAGTTTTAACCAATTCTTTACTGAGACAATTCAAGCCCTAGCTAGCCACCTACCTCCTAGCTCCCCTGGTCCTGAAAGTAGCACCCCTAGAAACCTACTTGCATTCAGCTTCCAACCAGTCGCCACTTCACTTATCCGTACCTTGATCAAAAAATTAAAACCCACTACACTTTCTGCTGATCAACTCCCTGCCAAGTACCTACAAAAATCAGCTGATGCTATTGCTTACCTCGTCTCAATACTAATCAATCGAACCATAGTAGAAGCTAAAATTCCCACCATCTGGAAAATATCCTATGTAATCACACTTCACAAAGGAGGCAGCTCTGCTGAATTATCCAATTATAGGCCAATAGCTATACTCTCTCCACTTGCAAAGATTATGGAAAAATGTATTCATAGACAACGCATGCACTACCTAATCCAAAATCGCCTTATGGCAGACACTCAGCATGGCTTCCGTCTTCATCACAGCACTACTTCAGCCCTCCTAGCCTTTACTAACACCATAAACCATAATCGCAACAATAATTATATATCCTCAGCCCTCTTTTTGGATCTTTCCAAGGCATTTGATATGGTTGATAACCAACTTTTAATCCACACCCTGCAAACATTCTGTCTAGATACTGGAGCCCTCCAATGGTTTCAATCCTACCTGAATGGTCGACAGCAGGCTGTCCTCTGGCAGAAAAAACTCTCTAACCTTCTACCTAACACCCTCGGAATACCACAAGGCTCTATACTAGAGCCCTTGCTGTTCTCCATCTTCATTAACGACCCTTATACTGTCATCCCAAAAGTCAGCTGTATCCAATATGCTGATGACTCTACTCTGATTTGCTCAGCCACATCTCCAGTAGAGTTATGGTCAGCTACCCAGGCCACCTTTAATACAATAGAAAATTGGCTTTCTGAACATCGTCTGATCCTAAATCCCAAAAAAGCTAAAATGCTGTTATTTTCACCAACACGTAGGTCTACCGCTTTCACCTTTACCATAAAATCAAATGATGGCACAATAATCTCCCCTGACCCATCTACAAAACTATTAGGTGTCATCATAGACAATAATCTAAAATTTGACCTACATGTTAACCAAACTATCAAAACCATCAATAAAAAACTAGGGTCACTTCACAGAATAAAAGCCTTCCTAACCCCACCAACTAAAATTGCCATAGCTCGCTCTCACCTTCTTTCAACCCTTCTGTATGCATCCCCTCTACTCTCGAATTTAAACAAGACTGTCCTTAACAAACTCTCAATTTGCTACAACCACATTGCCAGGTTTGCCACTGTGCTGCCTTTTAGGACACATCAATGCATCAATCTAAATCAGCTTGGGTGGCTTGAACTACCCAGCCTAATCCAGTATAACCAACTGATTATGGCCTATAAAATCCTCTATAATCCAGACAATACTCCTGCACTTAAAAATATTATCACCCCCTATAACAATCCTAGACCGCTTCGATCCTCTAACAAACTACTAATTCAGACTAGCAAAATTAGTAACACAGCCGGTGGTTCTCTCTTTGCAAACTCTATAAGTAGATCCTGGAACTCTCTTCCAGCTGATATTACCTTACTTTCCACCTTAGGTCAATTTAACACTAGTCTCAAACAACATTTGTCACTAAACTGGCTATGTCAATGTATCAAGCCTGGCTAACTCTCTCTAGAATGTGTAAAAATCTGTTAACCAGTTTACTGTGTAATTTAATTTAATCCTGACTTGTGCTCAGGATTAACTGTAACCTGTGGAACTTGTTTAACTTGCTTACTTATGTAATCTCTGTAAAGAGTCTGTTTGTAATATGTAATCCTTGTATTATGTAATGCTGTATCTGCTTACCCTTGGAGCTTTTCTCCCCGGGCCTCCGCTGAAAATGGACATGCATCCAGTCGGACTATCCCGGTCAACAAATGTAAAATAAATAAAATAAATAAAAAATTTAGCCATGAGTAAGAACTATTTATATGCACACCCTGAACAGACATCAGCCCAGTTAACAACAGGAAAAACAGTGCTCTTAGTTTAGAGCGAACCTGCAAGCTGTCCTAAACGCTGTAGACTGTCTTAAAATTAAATTGTGGTGATCTCTGGTTTCTTCTGTGTGTCATGTCTTATTTTTTATAAGAGGAGTCTAACCACTTAACTCCATGATGTGAACACATACCCAGAATCATCAGTATACACACATGGCTGAGGATGGATCCCCTCCTTCCACTGTGAAGTTACCATTATGCACACACACTGTCATGAGCATATACTCATGTGGGGTAGGGAACCCCCCAACAGAACCACAACTTCCCACAGTAAGTCACACACACACACATATACACACACACACACACACACACACACACACACACACACACACACACACACACACACACACACACACACACACACACTCACACACACACATCCAAGGCTAGAATTCCTCCTCTCTGCTTTGAGTTGCCATCATGCTCACACTGTCACAAACATATACACACATCAAGGAATAGAAATCCCCACCTACCAATGTGAGCTAGCAGAATGTACACACACATTATATAATATCCACACTCCTTTGAGGATGGAACCTGGAACCCCACCCTCCCACTGTGATTTGCCACCTTCCACACAATCACAGTCATGAACATACATATGCATCAAAGGATTGCAACCCCTGTTCCTCACCCAGTCAGTATCACGCAAACCATTCTCCTCTCTCATTTCCTTTCAATACTCCAGTCAGCCCTCAAGTGATCTGACTCCATTTTTGAACCTTGGCCAACAGTATTGCAGGTTGGAATCCCACCATTTCATTGACATGTCATTCCATTTTCCCATGAACAGAACTGTTAGTGAATTCTCAGCATTGATGTATCTTTACTCTTTACAGCTGATCAGGGGGAGTCCAGTAACTCACCTTGTCTCACACAGTAAAGGCAATGGGGTAATTAGGTAAAGGGTAAATTTATCAGAAGGGAGAAGATAACTTTTTTTTATAAACACAACCATCAAGAGGCAAGTGTGGTATTAGACATTGAGGAGAGGGCTATAATAGCCACACATGAAAAAAAGTCTTAAAATTGAATTGTGGTGATCTGAGGTTATTTGTATATGGTTTGGTGTAGCACCAGTGGTCAGCATAGGACAGGAAGAACCAAAGTAAGGACAGGAGGTCCATGGCATTATGTTGATGGTAGTGCATTACAATACATATTCTTTAGGGATATTTATAAATCCTGCTGCAGGCAGTCACAAAGGTGAATTGCACATAATCATGTCAATGGTCATTTCAAAATATGAAGCACATTTTTATTACAACTAATTGCTGCGGTACTCAGTATATTTTGTGGGGTTTTTTTTATATCTACAGAGGCATCAGCCTTCAGTTTAGCAGAGAGTTAAACCGTACAAGATATTAATGAGCCCTTACTGTGTTTCTCCCACTTCAATTTCCTGTGCCCATTTGCAGACTGGGAAACTTTGAGCAACTGTCTTAAATGGAATATGTTTACTAGTTTTTTTGAAAAAACATACTCGTACATAGTTAGCTTGCTTACTTAACTAACAGTTTAAGATAAAAACCTTGAATTCAGTCTTTTCTGTTCATGCACTTAGTGGCATCAGTATCAGACAAATGCATTTTATCATTATCAGCAGCGAGGTTGTTGTATATATTAAAAGTGCGCTGCAGCTAAATAAAACAACTGGACTGCAAAGTCTGATGCCTCCTATTTCCAAACAATGTTGAACTGAGTGTGACATTTATTTGTGCTCTAGGTATATCTTGCTGCTAACTTGATTGAGAGTGATAAATCTTTTAAAGCTGCCATGTAAGAAACAGTTGATTTAAAACTAATTACTTTTGAAATTTAAGTTCCTCTCACTCTGTAATAAGTCTGACTTATTTCTTGTCCCAGTGGAGACTTTAAGTGTGTAAAGGAGCCAGTGATACTCATATGTGAAACTGTGGAGGCTGTGAGGAATGTGTCCTCATCCAAAGTCCATCCTTAACCCTATTTAAGCATAACCTAGATCAATGGATGAGAAATCAGAAATTCACCCCGGGTCTGGCCCCAAAATCTCTAAGCCAGAGGTAGACAGTAAACCCCAAACTACCACACCTTCCTACTTAATCTCTAGAAACTTCTTAAGTAACATACCCACTTATAATAATAACACCCATGATATATAGGGATGCAATTGGGTTGGATTGTATGGCTAGGTTTATAAAGACCCTGGTGACTATCAGCCTAGTATATACACAGGAACCTATTGTGCACTTTGTAGAGAATTCAGAGATATCCATTGGCATCAGACATAAGATAACACATATATGAAATTGTTTGCAGCAGTTTATTATTTACTGTAATACATTTAAAATGTCTACAGGTCTATTAATATACTGTTCACACTGTAAATCCTTAAATAGGACAAATCTTCACTACTGTGGCTCATTGTAATCGGACTTTTTTTTTCCTTTTAGTCATCAGGAGTGGAAATTTCCCTGAGATCCAGTGCCTGCAATCAACCCATGGAAAACACCAAGATTCTGAATGTGACACACTTCTTCCAGATCAGATTTCAGTCAAAAGAGAAGACGCAGTGCAGTTTGAAACTAGAACTGATGACCCTATGGAAAGTAATGAGAGGTTTATCAAAAAAACTGAACAAGAAATTCATCTGCAAACTAAAGCAGGGGAAACACCATACAGCTGTCTTAATCACAGCAAAAATGTAACATTTTGTAGTAACAACTTAACTGATCGAGTTAGACACAGGTGGAAAAAGCAGAAGACCTTGGTACCGAATGAGCAAGTGCTCAGTGGAAAGAAACTGCGTAAATGTTCCACAAATGACAAGGGTTTAAGAGACCAACAAAATGGAGGAGTAACCAAGATTATTCCTACTGGGCATCAGCCCTTTAAATGCACAATGTATGACAAAAAATATACAGAGACGTCTAACATGAAAAAACATCAGTTTCTGCACAGACAGAAAAAACTATATAAATATGCCATATATCACAAGAACTCAATCCCTAAACATTTGTTAGTGCTTCTGACTATCAGCAATAGACAGAAACCATACAAACGTGCCACACATGGCAAGAGTTTTACAGAAAAGACTAGCATGGGAAAACATCACAATATTCAGAGTGTGATCTCTCAAGATATTAAAAAACATAAACACCTTGAAGAAATTAAACAAAGGCAGAAACCCAATAAATGTACTACACGTGATAAAAGTTTTGAATATAAAGTCACTCTGTTAAATCACCAGGGCATTCACAGAGGGCAGAAGCCATATAAATGTAGTATGTGTGACAAGAGTTTTAGTGACAAAAGCAATGCGAGACGTCACCAGAGTATTCACCTGGAGCAGAAACCATATCTGTGCACAATCTGTGGCAAGAGCTTTGTGCAGAAGAGTCATTTGGTGACTCACCAGATGATCCACAGTAGGAAGAAACCATACAAATGCCCAGAGTGTGATGAGAGTTTTCGCTACAAAAGGACAATGGTACGTCATCAGAGCATCCACACTGGTGAAAAACCCTATAAATGCACCATGTGTGACAAGAGTTTTAGTGATGAGATCACCATGTTGAGTCATCAGAACATCCACACTGGTGAGAAATCCTATAAATGCAGTATGTGTGACAAGAGTTTTATGTACAGAGCATCATTGTTCAGTCACCAGAGCATCCATACTGGGCAGAAACCATTTAAATGTGCCACATGTGATAAGAGTTTTACAGCTAAGAGATGGCTGATAATCCATCAGAATGTACATATTGGAAAGAAGCCCTACAAATGCACCATGTGTGACAAACGTTTTAGTGACAAAAGCTCCATGACACGTCATCAGAGTATTCACACGGGGCAGAAACCATATTTGTGCAGACTCTGTGGCAAGAGCTTTGTGCAGAAGAGTCATCTGGTGACTCACCAGAGTATCCACAGTGGGAAGAAACCATATAGATGCCCAGAATGTGATGAGAGTTTTCGCTACAAAAGGACTATGATAAGTCATCAGCGCATCCACACTGGTGAAAAACCCTATAAATGCACCATGTGTGACAAGAGTTTTAGTGATAAGGTCACCATGCTGCGTCATCAGAACATCCACACTGGTGAGAAGTCCTATAAATGCAGTATGTGTGACAAGGGCTTTATATACAGAGCATCATTGTTAAGTCACCAGAGCATCCACACTGGGCAGAAACCATATAAATGTACCATGTGTGACAAAAGTTTTGGATACAGAAGTAATATGGCGGCTCACCAGAGGATCCATACTGGACAAAAACCTTACAAGTGCTCAGTGTGTGACATGAGTTTTACAAGGAGGAATCACGTGATAACACATATGTATATCCATGGTGGGCAAAAACCCTATAAATGCACAGCGT
Source organism: Protopterus annectens (assembly GCF_019279795.1). Lineage (NCBI taxonomy): Eukaryota > Metazoa > Chordata > Ceratodontiformes > Protopteridae > Protopterus > Protopterus annectens. Next base: position 1,870,185,697 of record NC_056732.1, read on the forward strand.
GTGACAAGAGTTTTACAAAGAGGAATGAAATGACAAGACATATGTACACCCATGGTGGGCAAAAGCCCTATAAGTGCACAGTGTGTGACAAGAGTTTTACACAGAGGAATCAGATGACAAGGCATATGTATATCCATGGTGGGCAAAAACCCTATAAATGCACAGTGTGTGACAAGAGTTTTACACGAAGGAATCAAATGACAACACATATGTATACCCATGGTGGGCAAAAACCCTATAAATGCACAGTGTGTGACAAGAGTTTTACACAGAGGATTCACATGACAACACATATGTATATCCATGGTGGGCAAAAGCCCTATAAATGCACAATGTGTGACAAGAGTTTTACACAGAAAACTCGAATGATAACTCATCAGTGTATACATAATGAGCAGACACCTTATAAATGTGTTACATGTGAGAAGAGTTTTACAGTTAAGAGAAGTCTGATGCTGCATCAAAGACTCCACCGACGATAGTGTATAAGCACCATATGTGGCAAAGTTTTAAAAGAAATAAGTCTGACAGTGCATCAAAGTATCTGCAGTGGGGATCCACTGTATACTACAGAACAATAACTTTCCTTCCAATGACATATAAACTATACACTGGAATTGATGCCGGCAGAGTTTATAGTCATTTAGAAGAAAACTCAATTATGGCAATAGAACAAAAGGGCAATAAAAGAAAGTCCTATGGAAAAAAGAATCATTTGTTGTCAAAGTGATAGTGGAGAACTGTAAAAGGAGAAGAATCTAGGTATGGCATGAATTCACTAGAAAAAAGCATTTGACAGTATCCCACATTCATGGTAAAAGAGTGCTTAAAAATGTATAAGATACACCCTACACTGATCGACTACATTACATTGACCATGAAACAGTGGCAGACCACTTTGCAATTAAGCCATGATAAAGGACAAATTATTATTCCAGGGATAAAAATTCAAAGGGGGATATTCCAGGGTGTCTCTGTCACCACTGTTATTCTGCTTTGCCCTTAACCCATTAAGCTGTCTACTTAACAGATTAGGCCATGGCTATAATCCGACTCCTAGAAAACAACAAAGTGTAAAGACTTCTCATCTTCTCTTTGTCAATGATTTAAAGCTGTATAGCCCATCAGATGAGGAACTGAAAGCACAACTGCAAGTTGTCAAAACTTTTTTAGATGATATAAGAATGCCATTTGGTCTTGATAAATGTGCAAAAGCAACCTTTAAAGCAGGAAATTTGCAGCACCAAGAAAACATCAATTTGGGTCAAGAATGTGATATAAAAGAACTTGAGCAAGAGGGAGTGTATAAATATCTGGGAATTGATGAAGGATCAACAATAAAACATGAACAAATGCAAATAAAACTTAGTAAGGAATACTTTAGAAGATGTAAATTAATCCTGAAAAAAGTGTTGAGATCTAGGAACAAAATCCAAGCTATAAACCAACTTGCTCTTCCTGTCCTAACTTACAGTTTTTGGAGTGATTGACTGGCTTCAAAACGTGTTGGATAGATTAGATAGGAAATCAAGAAGGATGCTTCATGCTCACCAAATTATTTTTAAAAATCAGTGCATACCAAGATTATATATTCCCCATTCCGAAGGAGGGATGGGCCTCCCTGAAACTGATGTATAGATCTGCAGTCATGGGACTCCACACATATTTGCGGACCTCACGAGACCCAAATGTAGGGAAAGTTTTAAAACATGAGGAGAATAAATCTAAGATGACTTCTCTGCTTAATCTAGCAGAAGTATATCAGCATCAAGCAGGAATGGAAATCAAACCAGAAATAGATAAAAAAAAAAAAATCAGGTAGCAAAAAAAAAAGAAAGAATATAAGGTGAAGGACCAGATGAAAAGGTAAGAAATGTGGAAAATGCATAAATATAGTTGCAAGTATAGAAAACTTCTGGAAGAACCATATGTTGATTAGGAATGAACACAGAAATGGTTAAGGAGAGGCACATTCTTCAGACCAAGAGATGAAAGGTTAATATTGGCAGCCCAAGACAGTGGGCTATGTACATGTTGGTTTACAAAGTCCATTGAACATGTGGGAGAAACAGACAAATATAGTTTTTTTAAAACCAAATTGGAAACAGTCACACACCTTGTTGGCTGTGACATACTAATGGCAGAAGGTCTGTATACTGAAAGGCATAATAATGTGGCAAGACTGTTTCACTGGGGATTGTGCAAGCATTGTGATGTTGAAGTGGCTGGAAAACACTGGAAACATGAGCCACAAAGCATCATAGAAAATGATGGAAGTTTATATCACATGGGATCACCCAATACCAACAGTTCAAAAGATAGATGCTAGAAAACTGGATGTAGTGGTCCAGGAAAAGAAGGCAAAAGTAGCATTGCTTATTGAAGTCACCACACCCAGTGACTACAGTGTCTTGCGTACAGAGAGATGCAAAGTTATAAAATATCAGGACCTGCTGGCAGAAACATGAGCAATGTGAAAGAAACATACAATAGTAATAGGAGCAACAGGTCTTATAAAATAGAATTTACAATTGTATTTAGACATGTTACACATGCAACCCCATAAGAATTGCAGAAGCAGTCACTACTGGGCACATTGCGGGTACTGCGAAGAGCACTTTTGGCTGACATCAAAGATTAAAACAATACTAATTTCATGAACTTTAATCGTACTTTGACTTAGGAATGGGTTCCATTCCCGTCACGGTATTAGAAACCCAAAAGACTTGGAGAAATTAAAAAAGGGATCCAAATGGACAGATAGTAAGTCAGCAAGCAAAGGAGAGTAGTATTCATCCTCAAGTCTTAGTTAGTACCCTCATGAGGTGGACCCTGTTTTTCACAAAATCTCACCAAGACAACACTGATATATAGGCTGCATTTTATATAGTATATATCATGGACAGAAGAAGGTTAAAAATAAAAAAAGATAGCTGGGTACACAACACCCAGGATAAAAAAGTGCCTAATCCTGGTAGGTGCTCTGGTGCCAGGACTAAAAAAAAATGACAGTGTAAAATCCTCAAGACACCAAAACATTCCTGCAATGGGGCTAGGCCAGGTCCAAGGAGAGGATGGTACCCCAGTTGTAGAAGGAAGTAGCTGTTCACAAAAGTCACAAAAACTGAGAGGCCAAAAAAGAGTCATAAAGATCATATAGTAAACTAGTTAGGATAAGAAAGAAATTATGTATTGTTACTATTATACAAAAGTCCAGAATTCCCAGAGAGAATATATACAAAAAGACAGAGAGAAATTAGGGGAAAGAAAAATATTTCCACAAGACAAACTGTCAGAAGCTTCAAATAAATATTTGTGTTCATAAATAAAACAGATTTATGAAAAACATTATATAGACAAAGAAACCTTGATCCATTTGGGAAAAGAAGTATCTGAGGAAGTGCAAAAATATAAAGAGCAAAATGTAGAGAGTTTTGAAAGGTATAAAAAAGAAATTTGGGCATAGGAAAGAGAGAGATGTGATATGGTGGAATATTTATGCAAAGGAGAAAGTCCCAAATGTATTCAAAACGAAATACAGGCAAAGGCATCCTGATATGAACAATTTCACACACAAAACGAGGTTACAAAGAGGGAATGTAGAACAAGAGATTCGTAAAGCAGAAGTTAAAAAATCGATTTTGAAGTTATGGAGTGCCTGCAAAGTGAAGGATTTAGTGTACAAAGTCCAACACGGGTTACATCACAGCATGATGGAATGAGTCCCCAAAGTAAGAAGAAACAGGAGGAGAAGGAGACATCTGAAGAAGAAATATGGACATGGGAAAGAAAAAGATTTAATATGGTGTGCAATTTATGCAACTGAGAAAGAAAAACTAATCAATACAAAAAGAGCAGCACCAAAGGTATTTAAAGAGAAATACAGGCAAAGGCGTCCAGATGTGGAAAAGTTTGCATACAAAAAAATAATAAAACAAAGAGGAAAAGTAGAAAAGAGGATTAATAATGGAGAACGTCAAGAAATGGAAACTGAGGTTATGGAGAACCGACAAAGTTAAGGATATAGTGTAGAAAATCTAATTCAGAAAAAATGCAGCAGGATAGAGCAATGGATCCCCAAATTAAGGAGAAACCAGTGCGAGAAACATCTCATCAGCTGCCTTATGAAGATACTTTGGAGCCTTCCATAGGAAATGATTACAAATGTTTAGTTGGAGCTGCACAGCAAGGGGAGGAAAAGGGACCTGTGGCAACTCTGACGCAGTCAATGTTGTGGAGTGATAGGCGAGTGAGTTCCCATATGAAAGCGCAACAGATGACATAACCGAAGAGAACATGGAAGGGAAGATGCTTGGGAGTTTTCTGCAGAATGCCCTTAGGAAATGTAAGAAAAAGAATGTGTCCTCAGTTTGGTAGAAAATGATTTAATAAAACAGTTGCTTGATTTAGTAGAGAAGGACAGATGTATTAAGATAAATGAAAGAAATAGACTACAGAAAGTCAATAAAACCTAAAAAATTAGAAGTTTGATAAAAAAAAATTGAACACATTAATTAGGACTGTCCATAGAGATCCATGTGACTTAACAGAAGTAAACAGGATATATTACTGTGCAGCTAAATTAATAACTGATGCAGTCTTATCACAAAAACGCAGGATCGTAAGGAAAAGGAAGGGGAGAAATCAAATGCCATCATGGAAGAATCAAATAGAGAAAACTACAAAGCAATTAAGACAGGAAGTGTCACTGTTAGAAGAGTATAGAAGAGGGAACAGATCAACAAAAATACTCAGAAAGATAGATGTGATAAAAGCAATGCATTTATATTACAGCAACCATGAAACAGTAGCAAACCACTTTGCATGTAAGCCATAATAAAGGACAAATTATTATTTCAGGGATCAAAATTCAGAGGAGGATATTCCAGGGTGCCTCTGTCCCGGCTGCTATTTTGTCTTGCCTATTACTATTGTTATAAAACTGTTGTTTTGTCTTGGAGCTTTTCTCCCCGGGCCTCCGCTGAAAATGGAAATAACTCCAGTCGGATCATCCCGGTCAACAAATGTAAAATAAAATAAATAAAAATAAAATTAAGTTGTTTATGTAACACATTAAGTTATGGCTACAATTTGACTCTCAGAAAACAATAAAGTATAACAACTTCTCATCTCCTTTTTGTAGATGAGTTAAAACTATATAGCTCATCAGATGAGGAACTGAAAGAACAACTGCAAGTGGTCAAAATGTTTTCAGATGATATCAGAATATCATTTGGTCTTGATAAATGTGCAAAAGCAACATTTAAAGCAGGAAAGCTGCAGCACCAAGAAAAGATCAGTTTGGGACAGGAATGCGATGGAAAAGAACTTGAGGAAGAAAAAGTTTATAAATGGGAACTGATGAAGGGGCAACAATAAAATATGAACAAATGCAAGTAAAACTCAGTAAGGAATATTTTAGACTAAAATTAATACTGAAAACACCATTAACATCTAGGAACAAGTCTAAGCTATAAACCCATTTGCTCTTCCTGTCCTAATTTACAGTTTTGGAATGACTGACCGGCCCAAAAGGTGTTGGATAGATTAGATAGGAAAACAAAAAGGATGCTTCATGCTCATCAAATTATTTAATAAAATCAAGTGCATACCAAGATTATGTATTCCCCATTCTGAACGAGGTACGGGCCTCCTCGAAACTGATTATGTGTATAGATCTGTAATCATGGGTCTGCATGCATATCTGCTGACTGCACAAGACACAGATATAGTTGTAAAGTTTTGAAACACGAAGAGAATTTGTGTAAAATGACTTCCCTGCTTAGTTTAGCAGAAGCATATTGGCATCAAGCAAGAATGGAAATCAAACAAGAAGTATGAAAAATAAAAATCAGGCAGCAACTGAATGTGCCAAAAAACAAAAGAAAAAGATAAGATGAAGGATCGGATGAAAAGGCAAGAAATGTAGAAAGTGCATAATATAGTTGCAAGTATAGAAATCTCTTAGAACAACCTCATGTTGATTAGGACTGAATGCAGGAATAGTTAAGAAGTGGTGAATTTAAATCAAAAGATGAAAGGTTAATATTGGTGGCCCAAAACAGTGGACTACATTGGTTTACAAAGTCCATTGAACATGTGGGAGAAATGGACCAATGCAGGTTTTGTAAAAAAGAATTGGAAACAGTTGCACACCTCATTGCTGGTTGTGACATACTAATGTCAGTAGGACTGTATACTGAAAGGCATAATAATATGATAAGAACATTGCATTGGGGATTGTGCAAACATAACATTGAGATAACTGAAAAGTACTGGAAACATGAGCCACAAAGCATTATAGAAAATATTGAAGTTCATATCACGTGGGATCACACATTACTAGCAGTTCAAAAAATAGATGCGAGAAAACCAGATATAGTAGCCCATGAAAAGGAAACAAAAGTAGCATTGATCATTGAAATTGCCATAGCCAGTGACTACAGTGTCTTGCATACAGACAGACACAAAGTTAAAAAATGCTAGGATTTGCATGCAGAAATGAAGGCAGTGTGGAAGAAGGATACCCAGACCGTTGCCATAGTAGTAGGACCAAACGGGTCTTACAAATAAAGAAGTTACAGTTGTTCTTAGATATGTTACTGATGCATGTAACTCCATATGAATTGCAGGAGTCAATACTGGGCACACTGCAGGTGCTGCGAAGAAGGGAGGTCAACCACCCCAGGTAAACTATGTCATCAATAAAACACCCTTAAAAGTTGATTCACCAGTAAGGGATCTGAGAACCTAGGCTTCAATCAACATATGTCCAAGGTAGTATGAAAATCCTTCTTTGTTGTTCAACTTATAAGCATTTAGGTCTAGAGAGTCATCATACTACTGTACTCAGCCCTTATCAAGACCTATCTTGGAGTATAATGCCTCATTCTTTGTATACCTGACCAGATGCATGCAGCAACTGGAACATCCAGAAAGGTTCTTTACAAAAAGAATACAGGTAGTAAACAGAATGTCCTACTCTGATCCCAGCAAAGTCTGTTTCTTTACTCCATATCATACAGAATTCTGAGAGGTGATCTTTGGATGGCATACAGTGCATCCCTGGACGCTTTTTTGATGAACCATTTGTACATCCATAAAACAAACAGCATCAGAAATATTAGACTGAAAGTCCTAAATTTTGCTTGTGACATAAATACGGAATGTTGGAGAGACATGGAGGATGAGAAGTACTGCTAATGCACTGCAGGGTCTATCGAAAGTAGAAAATGTAGCAGTACGTGGTGAAAGGTAGAGTGTAGGGACATATTTCATAGGCACACAGGAAATAAACTTAAAATTGTTCAAGGAATAATTATTTTTTTGTGTGTAGAAAAGGTTGAGTTCTTATTCCTTATTACTGTTTTTTATGTATTTATTTTGTAGCTGTTATAGAATTTATCTGGTTCTTAGACCTTACAAACAGATATTGTTTGACTTCCTGAACAGTGTGGTTCATAATGAATAAGAACTGAGCTGATAAGGGAACATGTTTTCTTTTTCTGTTGGATTTTATTGAAATCGGAGGAGTGGAGTGTTGTTTATTAATGGTATAGTGTGTGTTACTAGGGTGAAATTGAGGGCAAGAACAGGAAACAATGACCTGCAGTTAACGATTCCTGTTTTACTGGGAATTGGAGAGGGAACTAGTTTTTTATGAGACAAATATCCTTTGTAATTAGGTTCATAGGTAGGTACTAGGCTATTGGTCCTAGGGCTTATATAAGCCTAGCCAAAAAGTTCCCTGGTTTTCCCCACCCAAGAAAGTTATTTTCCTGCTCCCCTGTTGAGCAGAACCATAGAGGTGATCCCCAGGGTGAATTTCCTGTTTCTATCCAATTGTCAAGATTTCTCTTAAAGAGGGCTAATGAGGAGCTCTGCTTGACATGAATGGGTAGTCTGTTCCAGAGCATGGGAAGTCTCTGGGTCAGGAATTTATCCCTCCAGCATGTTCTGTTTATTGTGGCGGCAAGATTCAGGTCCCTGGAGCATGTGGCATGAAGAGATTGGGGTTTCTTTAAGTGTAGCATGTCCATCAGAATTGGGTTTGACATGGCCTTGTATGTTAGGCAGAGGTTGCCTCTGAGTAGGTGATAAGCAATGGAGTAGAGCTGGAGTTTTTTGAGGCAGTCTGTCATCCTCATAGTGAGGTATTTTTGTGGCCATTCCAGTTGTTGCAGATGTCTTGCAAGGTACATGCCAAATAGGGTGTTGTACTCTATTATGGGTCTGATGATGGCAGAGTAGAAAGGAACAATGTCCTCTTTTTTTTCTGGAGGAGAACCCTTTAGTGATGAGGTGTGCCACGTAGAAGGATTTCCTGACTACTGTGGTGATGTGATTGTCAAAGGAGAAACTAGTGTCCACCTGTGTTTGAAAGTCTTTTATCACACTTTCGGTGTTAAGTATGCTACTGCCTATGTTGGAGTTCATGGGTACAGTGTTTTTCCAAAGGGGATGACAATACACTTTTTGGTATTGAGCTTGAGGCCATGACTTTGACACGAAGCATCAGTCTCAGTGAGGCCCCTTTGTAGAATATTCACATCATTAGGCAATTCTATTATGGCTCCCAGTTTGCAGTTGTCTGTGAACTTTGTTAGCCAAAGACCTGCTGTATTAGCCTGAACTTCAGAGAAATAGAAGCCAAAAAGGAGAGGACCCAGGACTGAATCCTGTGGTACTCTGCTTGTCACTGGTTTGAATTCGATTTGGAATTGGCTACTTTCACTGTGTGGGTTCTGTCAAGTGAGCCAGTGAGTTTATGTATAATTCCATAATGGGGGATGGTGCTGAAAGCCTTGGCAAGATCAAGATAAGCTGTGTGCACCACCTTACCCTCGTCCACAGCTCTGGTGACTGCTTCAAAGAAGTTGATCAGGTTTAGGAGACATGATCTACCTTTTACAAACCCGAATTGAGTGGGGTCCAGTGTTTGCAGGTTACCTATGTCTTTGTTTATAAGTTCCATGATGATATGTTCCATGGCCATGCAGACCAGGCTCATTAGGCTAATGGGGTGGTAGTTCCCAGGGTCCATGGTGGCACCCCCTTTGTAGAGTGGGATAACTGTCATTGTGCGCCATTCAGTAGGCACAAAGCCTGAAGTGAGGCTATGATTGAACATGGTAGTTGGGTGGGGTGCCTGTTCGTTCTGTAGTTCATGCAGAATGCAGCCTGGGATGTTGTCTGGTCCCATGGATGCTGTGTTTTTTGGCTTTGGAGAGTGCAGTTTTAACTTGTGCAGCTGTGATTACAGGAGCTACGCATTCTTCTGGTAAAGGGATGGGCTCTTTGAGGGGTGAGGTGGGGTAAAGTTTGCACTGAACCTATCTGCCAGGATGTTGGCAATATCAGTTCACTCCAATTGCACACTCTAAACTCTTAGGTGTATAAATAGACAATAACCTCAAATTTGGCATCCATATAGCACAAACCATTATGATAGTTAATAAAAAACTAGGACTTATCTATAGGAACAAACACTTTAAACAAACCAAAGCTACTATTGCAAGAACTCCTCTCTTATCCATCATTCTCTATGCCCCTCCCATCCTTACTAATCTCCGCCAGAGTGATCTGAACAAAATGGAATCTTGTTATAACAAAATAGTCAAGTTTGCTACTGAAACCTCATACAAGTCCCACCACTGTCTCGCCCTTAACCAACTCATTTGGCTCAAGCTACCTCAACTACTTTTGTTTAATCAACTCACAATAGCGCATAATCTCTTCTACTGTCCCGAAAACCCCCTGCACTTCAAAATATAATTAACCCCCACATCCCTACCAGAGCCTTATGATTTAGTTCTCAGAACCTAATAACTGTTATCAGACACAAAAATGATGCTGGCAAATCTCTCTTTGCCTGCAACTATTGCCAAAATCTGGAACTCACTACCTAGCCAAATAACCTCCACTATTCAATTTAAGAAACTCCTGAGAACCCACTTCTCAAACAATTGGCTTTGTTCATACTACTCCCAGGTTAATTTGCAACAATACCATGTTCAAGGATTCTACTAAAGGTCCCCAAATTCCTTTCACTGTAAAGCTTAATAATCACTGGTTATTTCTGTAACAAAATATTGAGAGTACTCATAATTTAGAAAGAAAAAAAATGTTCTTGTTTTATATTTTATATTCTATATAAACCCTACTACTAGAATGCTGTATGCTGACTTTACTAAAGGAATTGTTAATCTATACATAACTTACGTTTCTATGGAACCTATATCTCTGTATGATATTCTTGTGTAATTTCTTTGACATGTTATTGGAGCTTTTCTCCCCGGGCCTCCGCTGAAAATGGATACGTGTCCAGTTGGACTTTCCCAGTTAACAAATGTAAAATAAAATAAAATTAGTTGGTTCTGTATATCTAGTGCCGTTGTTCTGTAGCTCGGATCAGATCTGGGTGTTGCCATTGAGATTCCTGACATAGCTGTAGAATGCTTTGTGGTTGTCTTTAGAATCAGTGACAATTTTATCTTTGTATCTAGCTTTGGAGCTTGCTTTGGAGGATTCTATGAGGGATCTAATGCTGAACTGTAAAGGGCTGTATGCTGTTTTTCTTCTGAGCATAGCAGTCTGCATTGATGAAGGCAAAACCTGCAAAGGGGGGATTACAGCTCAGAGATAATTTAGTGGAAGTGTGTTTTTTATGAATAATTAAACTATTTGGTTTAAAGCAGCATTGTAAAGTAACACATAAATTAAAAATTGAACTGTACTTCCCTTGTAATAAGAAGTTGAGTTGTTATTCTTCAGTATTAAACTAATGTAACTTACTTATTTATGAACATATGCTTTTGTAGTGCCGTATGGTAAGAATAAATTCTGGAACTCACCACAGTTCAAATTTTTGTGGCTCTGCAAATTCAAACAGAAGTTCTGTCATTTTTCTAATATGCCCCAGATTTTTGGTCATGTTTCTCTCTGATCCAGGAAGCCTAGAGATTTGTCTTACCCTTGGGCAGTAATAACATTTCTTTTAAATGTGTTTTTCTGTGTTTCTACCTTTTAAATTACTTGCTTCCTCCTTTGACCAGACTGCAGTACAGAATATGCTGAGGGCAGAATATATAAAATCAGTGGTCCTAACATGGGAAAGGAGAACTTCTTTTATGACATTAAGTGATCAGCTCAGATTTTATACGACCATCTTGTGTAACTGTTTAGTTAACTTCAAGCTGCTGAAAGGCAACCTTATATGACCTGGGACAGAAGCTTCAGAGGTCGCATAGGTACCTGGCTACACAAGGTGTTGTTACTGTGCATAGCAGATGGCTAGACACTGTTTTTACAGCATGTGGGGCTAGTACATTCTATAATAAAGCATCAATAAGAGTCTAAATGAAAATAAATAAACTGCAAAGACTGAAGAGAAGCAGAGATTTTTACTTGTCAGAAAGGAACATACAGGAAGATTCAGTCAGGTATAACTGTTTGTTCAAATATATCTTGCTTGTGTAAAAGTTATTATATCAGACAGACTGCATCATTCATTCTGTGATTACCTCCTTAATCCAGTTTGGGGTCATGTAGGAGCACAGTTCCTTACAGAGCAGACACACTCACTCACTGTCCCACAACACTTAAACCTTTGGCAGTTTGGAGGAACACCAGTTTACCTGTAGCATGTCTTTGGGATGTTGGAGGAAACTAGAGCCCCTGCCCCAACAAAAGCCTATGCAGGAACAGGGGTGTGCCAGAGAGCACAGAAGGCACCCCATGCAAGAATAGAACTGGAAAACCAAGTGCTGTGGGGCAGCAGTGCTGACCCCTACTACTGTGTCACTGGAGAGTGTATTATATTGGCCAATTTCTATACCTTTTTATTGTAGAACGCCCAAATAAATAAAATAATTGATACATATAGACAAAGAAATTTCTGTCATTTGTCGTTGGCCAGGGGGTTATTTTGAAATCTGGAGCAGTGAAACAAAGTAAATGGAAGTAAGGGTAGATGTTTAAAGCAGAAACCTATGAAGGTAACATGCATGGTATAAGGGGGAGTATGAATGCAGGATTTACTGAATGGAATTATGGGTAGATGATTAAAGCGGAAATCTAGGACACTGACACACATGGTGTAATGGGGAGTATGAATGGAGGATTCACTGAATGAAATTATGGGTAGATTAAAGCAGAAATCTAGGGTGCTGCCACAGATGGTATAATGGGGAGTATGGAGGATTTACTGAAGGAAATCATGGGTAGATGTTTAAAGCAGAAACCTCAGACATTGTCACACATGGTATAATGTGGAGTATGAGTGAAGGATTTACTGAATGGAATTATGGGTAGATTAAAGCAGAAATCTAGGGTGCTGCCACAGATGGTATAATGGGGAGTATGGAGAATTTACTGAATGGAATTATGGGTAGAGGATTAAAGCAGAAACCTTGGGTACTGTCATGAATGGTATAATGGGGAGTATGAATGGAGGCTTTACTGAATGGAATTATGGGTAGATGATTAAAGCAGAAACCTAGGGCACTGACACGCATGGTATAATGGAGTATGAATAGAGGATTTACTGTATAAACTTGGGGCAGTGACACGTGCACTTACACACTCACTCTCTGAAGGGAATATTTGTAGATGTTATTGTAAATATCCATAAGCAATTTACCAAAACAATGAAGTATGGCTAAGGTGGTTATAATACAAACATGAGGCAGCAACACACAGGTTGAAAATGTGTGTTGGTATGGCGTTATTGTAGAAAGCGGAAACAGTAGCACACTGACTAAACAGAAGTAATATGTAGTTACTTTAAAATCTGAGGCCGCAACATCATTAGGGCATTACAGCATAACTCTGGGACAGAAGCAGAATGTTTTACAAACTGGGGGTCAGTGATCACCAAAAGTATAAGGGAGTTATTGGGCGGCCACGGTGGTGCAACGGTTAGTGTTACTGCCTCACAGCAAGAGGTTCTCTGGTTTGATCCTCGGCTGGGGTGCCTTCTGTGCAGAGTCTGCCTGTGTTCGCGTGGGTTTCCTCCGGGTGCTCCGGTTTCCTTCCACATCCCAAAAACATGCTGTATGTGGATTGGACACACTAAATTGGCCCTAGGCATGAGTGCGTGCATGTGTCCTCAACACCATAAAACTCCACTGCCAATCATGAGCAGACAGTGATCAGCTGTGGCAACCCCTAACCAGGAAAAGCCAAAAGAAGAAGAAGACATACAGATTGTTGTACAAATATGGAGAACCATGATGCACACACGTTTTATTATTTTAGTTTTTGTTTAGTTGACTGGATTAGTCTATCTGGGCAAAACCCATTTACATTAAAGTCATACAGATAAATCCTTTCTTACATCTAACCATATTACAAGACACTTGAAACATAACTTACAATTACAGATTTCAGTCCCTTTACAGGTGGTACAGCACGGTAACGCAGGTGTAGGGAACTGCGGTGTTCACAGAATAATACACATTGTAGACCATGGCAAAGTAAAACCATAATGTGTTGACAACCTATATGTGATATATTCATGTATATAGTGTGAATGTTTTATATGTATATACATAAATATGGATGGCAGCACAGGATCAGCTGTGCAGCAACAGCAACACCTGTTTGGTCGACACCATTTGATCAATGTACACAGATGGCAGACAGGTGTGTGAGATCAACAATTCCCAGATAGGATACATTTCCCTTGCCCTGAAGATTGTCCAGTCTCTGATTTAGTGTATATAATTGGGGGGGGTGCAGGGGAGCTTGCCCCTCTGCAGAAACCCTTCTTGTTGATTTTCTCAGCTCTAGAATAATCCCTGGAGTATGTGCAGAACCTGTTGCCATTTGTAGTTTCATTTTGTGCACATTGGGATTCTGCATTGGTGTGGGTCCACAGCCAATCCAGTGTCCTGCACAAACTTATAAATACATATATAAAATGGTGACTTTTGCTAAATGCCAGAACTTGGGGCTGATCTAAAATGACTAAAAAATAGTGACTTATTGATTTATAAATGGAGCAAAGAAAGGTTTAGAGCATAGGTTCATAGGTAGGTACTAGGCTATCGGCCCTGAGGCCTATACAAGCCCAGCCAAAAAGGTACCCTGGCTTTTGCCACCCAAGGAAATTATTTTCCTGTGCCACTGTTGAGCAGAGCCACAGAGGTGATCCCGGGGTGAATTTCCTATTTCCCATCCAATCATCAAGATTTTTTTTTTTTTGAAGAGTGCTAATGAGGAGCTTTGTTTGATATAGATAGGTAGTTTATTCCAGAGTATGGGAAGTCTCTAGGACAGGAATCTATCCCTCCGGCATGTTCTGTTTATTGTGGTGACAAGGTTTAGGTCCCTAGTGTGTGTAGCTCGGAGGGATTGGGATTTCTTTAAGTGGAGCATGTCCAACAGCTCTGGGTTTGACATAGCTTTGTATGTTAGGCAGAGATCACTTGTGAGTAGGCGATATGTGACGGAGTAAAGCTGGAGTTTTTTGAGACGGTCTGCGTAGGGCATCTGTTTGAGGCCGGTAATCCTCTTTGTGAGGTATTTCTCTGGCCTTTCCAGTTGTTGTTGATGTCTTGTGAGGTACATACCAAAAGGAGCGTTGTACTGTATAATGGGTCTAATGAGTGATGAGTAGAGGGGGACAATGACCTCTTTTTTTCTGGATGAGAAACATTTTGTGGTGAGGTGTGCCACGTAGAAGGATTTCCTGACTACTATGGTGTTGTGATTATCAAAGGAGAGACTGCTGTCCACCTGTGTCCCAAGGTCTCTTATCCCACTTTCGGTGTTAAGTATACTACCGCCTATGTTGTAGTTCATGGGTACAGAGTTTTTACCAAAGGGAATGACAATGCACTTTTTGGCATTGAGCTTGAGGACATGGCTTTGACACCAGGCATCTGTCTGAGTGAGGCCCTTTTGTAGGAAGAATATAAAAGTGAGTATTAAGGAGTATTAAGGTGAAGGAAGTGAGTATATTGTAAATAAGAAAACTTTGCTGTTACATAAATCTTTTGTGGTACTCATTAAAATTTAAGCTGTAAAAGATGAATCTGTTGTGGTAGTCATTAAAATTTAAGCTACAAAAGATGAATCTGTTGTGGTAGTCATTAAAATTTAAGCTGCAAAAGATGAATCTGTTGTGGTAGTCATTAAAATGTAAGCTGCAAAAGATGACTGTTATGATAGTCATTAAAGTGTAAGCTGCAGAAAATGAATCTGTTGTGGTAGTCATTTAATTTTAAGCTACAAATGAAGACTTGTAAACTAAATGGATATCAAGTAGAAACCTTGCTATAGCTAAAAAGTACATACAATTATTTAAAAATACAAGACATCTGTAAATATGTATTAAGTATTAAAAATAGCAAAGTTTGTTACCACCAGCTAAAAATACATAATACAAATGCATTACACAAGGTAAAATGTGTGACACAAATTTGATTTAACTAAGCAAGAAGTCCTAGTGCTTGAGGTCCTTTGATTTTTTAATGTTTGTTTGTCTTTTCGGCTTTGCCCAGTTAGGGGTTGCCACAGCGGAACTCCGGACCGCTAATGATTGGCAGTAGATTTTTATGGTGCCGAGTTGCCAGCCCAACCTTCAGCGAAAGCACACCCATTCATGCATGTCTTTCTGAGGCCACTCGACCACGGGGAGGACATGCAGACTCCACACAGAAGGCACTCCAGCCAAGAATCGAACAGGAGAACCTCTTGCTGTGAGGCAACAACTCTACAGTTTTAAAAATTCAGAACCTCATGAGTACTAGGATACTTACCACCATTCAACCTAACTTGTAACTCAATCCAACAAATTCAGACCCTCATCAGTACTAGAATTCTTACCACCATGTAACTCAGTCCAGCAAATTCAGACCCTCATCAGTACTAGGATACTTACCACCATTCACCCTAACTTGTAACTCAATCCAAATCTCTACCTCTCACAATGAGTAACATATGACCAGTTACTTAAAAATCTTTTAAAATTACTGAAAAAGATGGAGTGTCTGTGCAAGGCATTAAGATTATTATTAGTTTGACGGTATGTAAGTGCTTGTATACTCTATTGCTGAGCCTTCTTGTGATCTTTCTAGAACAAAATGTAGAAAATGTGAGGCCACATATCCAAAAATACCACATTTTTGGAATCACAGTTGTGGTGCTGATCTGTGTCAAAACTTCAGTTTAAAGAAATGCTGTTTGCTAATTTACTTACAGTACTTCCAAAATGTATCAGAGTAAGTATCAGCCATCTTATTACTTCTGTTAGGTATTTTATTATTAACTGACCCTTTTCCAAGATGTATTTTATGTTTGTGCTTCTTTTGTTACAAAGTAAAAGAAGAGAATGCACCATTTCATGGGTTATTGTAAGTGAACATTTCCAGTTAATAATCTGAGCATGTCCCCTCAGGTGTCGCTGTGAGTGATTAACTCCTGAGAGACATTCCCTACTTAAATAAATGAATATTCATAGAATGGAAGGAGGAGTGTCCTGAGAGGCATGGTAGTTGCACAGAGTCACTCCTCCAGAACATTTATTTTACTTTTCTTTGGGTTCGTTGTGTAACTGTTATGTAACTGTAGAGCACAGGGTTATTTATTTATTTATCGCACATTACATTTTGATTTTTGCTCCTAAAATGGCTGCTGTTTCTGACAAATCACATTGGCTTGGTCCCTGATGTCATTGAATTCTGAAAGCAGTGGCAGTTACAAACAGTTCTGTGTTTTATGTATTAATAGAGCTGTGTATGGTGATATGAAACACCTGGTGAACTGAGCAGGAGAATGGGAAGTTCCTACACTAGTGTTGTTTACAGTGATAGGAAACACTGGTGAAGTACTGTTGGATGGTGGGAAATTCATACCTTCCCTACCACAGAGCCATGTAGAGTGATAGGAGGCACTGAAATGAGGTACAAGAGTAGGGAATTCCTACAGTAGAACTTTGTATAGTGATAGGGAACACTGGTGGAGTGTTGTTGGATGGTAAGAAATTGCTACAGTGCATACCTGGTGAAGTTTAGCATGATGGTTAGATGTTCCAATAATAGAACTGTACAGTAATTGTGAATACTGGTGATGTGATGTAGGATGATGGGATGTTCCTATAATAGAACTATGAACACTAATTATGAGCACTAGTGATGTGGGGTAGGATGATAGGAAACACTGGTGGATTGTTGTTGGATGGTAAGAAATTGCTACAGTGCATACCTGGCGAAGTTCAGCATGATGGTGAGATGTTGCGATAGTAGAACTATATACAGTAATTGTGAACACTGGAGAGGTTCATAGGTTGGTACTACGCTATTGGCCCTAGGGCCTATACAAACCTAGCCATAACAATTCTCTGGCTGTTTCTTCCTACAATATTTACTTCCCTAGACCCCAGTCTAGCAGGGTGACTGACGTGATCCCCGGGGTAAATTTCCTATCTCCCATCCAGGCGTCAAGGTTCCTTTTGAAGAGGGCCAAGGAGGCGCTCTGCTTGACATGTATGGGCAGTCTATTCCACAGTATGGGGAGTCTCTGGGTCAGGAACCTATCCCTCCAGCATGTTTTGTTCATTGTGATGACAAAGTTTAGGTCCCTGGAGCATGTGGCGCTGATGGATTGTGGGAAGGTCCTACAATAGAGCCACATACAGTGATACAAAACACTGGTGAAGTACAGTCAGAAGTTCCTATAATACAGCTGAGTACAATGCCAAGGCACACTGGGGAAATGTAATAGGATAGTGATAAGTTCCTATAGTAAATCTACATACAGTATTAGGAAACACTGGTAGGGTGTATTAAGATGATGGAATGTTCCTACAGTAAATTGGTATGCAGTGACAGGAAGTACTGGAGACATGTCATAGCACAGTCAGAAATGTTTATAGTAGAGCTACATACAGTGATAGGAAATGCTGCTGGAGTTCAGTAACATTACTGGGAATGTTTATAGTAGAGGTATATACAGTAATAGTAAACATTGGTGGATTGTAGTGACATTAATGGGAATGTTTATAGTAGAGCTATATACAGTAACAGGAAACACTGGTTGGGTATATTAAGATGACGTCATGTTCCTACAATAAATTGGCATGTAGTGACACGAAGTACTAGAGAAGTATCATACCACAGTGAAAAATGTTTACAGTAGAGCTGTATACAGTGATAGGAAACACAGGTGGAGTGTATTAAGATAACAGGATGTTCCTACAGTAAATTTGTATGCAGTGACAGGAAGTACTGGAGAAGTGTCATAGCATAGTGGGAGATGTTTATTGTAGAGCTGCATGTAGTCATAGGAAACAACGGTGGAGTGTAGTAGGGTGGTTCAGTCTCTTATAAGGAAACAGGAAGAGGTACATTAATAAACTACATTGATATAAAGTTTCACAGCACTGACAAAAGTAGAGGGAAAGATAAAAGTATAAACTAGTAGTCAAAAAGAAAGGGACAGAAAATGATAAAATATGCACATCAGGGTAAAACAAAAAGCCCCAACTGTGGATGAGCTGAAGGTAGAATCAGACAGATACACTTTTGAGGGAAACCAAGTTGGTTATGTAGACATGGGATAGAAAGACATTACAGGTCAGGATATGATGTAGAAAGAGATGGATGCACAGTCAAGCAGTGAGACAGATGAGGGGAGCATTAAATAATAAAGCAGATGGCACAGGATTAAAAGGTGTAGTACCATAGACTGAAAGTAGCTAAAGCTGAGGATGAAGGGGGATCCAGCACTGAGCATTGAGACAGATGAGGGGAGTATTAAATGTCACAGCAGATGGCACAGGATTAAAAGGTGTAGT
Source organism: Protopterus annectens (assembly GCF_019279795.1). Lineage (NCBI taxonomy): Eukaryota > Metazoa > Chordata > Ceratodontiformes > Protopteridae > Protopterus > Protopterus annectens. The sequence goes on from NC_056732.1 coordinate 1,870,204,496, forward strand.
ACCATAGACTCAAAGCCGCTAGATCTGAGCATGAGGGGGATCCAGAATCAAGCAGAAAGACAGATGAGGGGAGCATTAAATGACATATGAAAGGGCACAGGATTAAAAGGTTTAGTACAATACACTCAAAGCAACTAAACTTGCCTAAAAGCTGTAACTAGAAGTACAAAAAGATTAGAATGTGTAAACAGCTGAGAGCCATACATGATACCCTACATCACACCATACATGATACCATACATCACGTCATACATGGTACCATACATTACACCAGACATGGTACCATACATGGCACGATACATCACGCCAGACATGGTACCATACATCGCACCATACATCATATCATACATGGCACCATACATCATGCCATACATGGTACAGGAAGACTCGAATGTGTAAAGAACTGAGAGCCATACATCACGCCATACATGGTACCATACATCGCACCATACATGGTACCATACATCGCACCATACATGGTACCATACATAGCACCATACATCACATCATACATGGTACCATACATAGCACCATACATCACATCATACATGGTACATACATAACACCATACGTCACACCAGACATGGTACCATACATCACATCAGACATGGTACCATACATCGCACCATACATCACGTCATACATGGAACCATACATCATGCCATACATGGTACCATACATCACACCATATATCATGCCAGACATAGTACCATACACCACACAATACATCATACCATACATCACATCATACCATACATGGCACCATACATCACGCCATACATGGTACAAGAAGACTCAAATGTGTAAAGAACTGAGAGCCATACATCACACCATACATCGCACCATACTTCACGTCATATATGGTACCATACATAACACCATATATCATGCCAGACATGGTACCATACATCGCACCATACATCACGCCAAACATGGTACCATACATCGCACCATACATCACGCCATACATTGTACCATACATCACACCATACATTATACCATACATGGTACCATACATCACACATACATCACACCTCACATGGTACCATATATGGTACCATACATTGCACAATACATTACTCCATACATTACTACTTATTACTTCCTCACATTACTTTGTGGTACTTTTCCAAGAGCCTGACTAGAAACTGTCATTGTGACAATTTAAGTTAGAAAGTACAATTTAAGCAGCAAACTGCTAACAGCTCTTGAAACTGAGGGCAAGAGAATGTTATTGAGGGATTAAAAAACTAAAATAATTTCAGCCTAGACTAGAAGACTGGTATAGTGTGATGGCTGCCTGATCATTTAAAAAAAATGATGAACAAACATAGCAGTGTGGGGTTCTACTTTATTATACAACTTCCCTAGGTGGGGGGCAGTGCACCCCAGGGATCAGTTAATGGTCAGTTGGAACAACTGAAGTGGTATTTCTCAAAGGAGTGATCTTCCTTCTAGGATTTGTCATAAGGGACATGTTTCCAGAACAAATCTAGAGGGCCAGATGAAAGTACATTACTTACATCAGTGGAAGAGCTTACAGTATGTACTCAGAACACATGACACTGCATGGCATACAGTCCATCAGGAGTGCCTGCATAGATTATTATAGAGGACTTACACAGAGAATCCTTAAGCAGACAGTAAATACTCTGAGTGCATCCCTGAATATTGGTTGGTCACCATGTTTATTGCCTCAGAGATGGAAGTACTAACACGTATAAAGAAACAGTCTTAAACCACTGCTGTCACTAAAAGTGAGTTGTAGCTCATGCAGTTGGTGGCACCAGTGATCTGCACACAGGTGCTTCTGTGAGACAACAGTATTTACTGCTAAAACATATGAGTGTTCACAGTGTGGATGAGCAAAGGCTAATTGCCCTCAGGATTATGATAGTTGCATAGAGTTGCTGCTACAGAACATTAATTTTACTACCTGTTTGTTTCAGTTTGACAGTCTGGGGACAGTGGTTTACTGGAGTTATTTAATGTCACTGATGTTTACTGATATAAGGTTCCTGAAGACCGGCACTGTTTTGGGCAAAATAAATTACCTTGTCATCTGAAATCCACAAGTTGTGAAATCAATGGCCTTTTGGAACAGTTCAGTAGTTAATGCTTTATGGGGGTAAGTGATTACTATGTTGTTGATTTGTACTTTAATTAATTTTATTTTTCGTTACATCAGGAGGTTTTATAATGACAGGTGAATCACTGAACTGGGAATAAGATTGTAGTTGTATTTGTGCCTCTAATCATTACAAAAAAACTTCTCAATGAGCCAGAATAAATGGAACATTGATTAGTGGAATTATTTTTAAAGGCCTTTCTGTTTATGAAGTGGATTATTTATGTGGAAGAAGATTTAGCTTCTTTAATCCTGAACAGTAGGAATCGAATAAAACTGTTGGCTGCAGTATTAGGAAGGTTTGGGCCGATAACTTTGTCTTCAGGAATCTACACCAATATTAAAACAAATTAAGCATTGCCTTACCTGAGCACTTTTTGTTTGTTTGTTTACTGTCTAGGTGGGCTTATTTAGTAATACTTTTTAGTAGTGACCCAAGCCAGAAAAAGAAAGTATAGAACTATCAGGCTGATTAGGGTAACTAAAAAAGTACAGGGGTACTGATATTGAACAAACTTGCAAATTAATCACCAGACTTGTTAATATAAAGGAAGTTATCTGTATGTGGTCATTCAACAAGTGTGAGGCTTAGAAGAGAACCACACCCACAGACTGAAATAAAACATGTTTATTTCATCATGTCTTGATGTTTCCTACATTTTAACGCCACTTTTGGACTCTATGTACTTATAAATTTAAATGTAATTCCAGAGTCTGCGCACATGGAGTCAGAGGCATCTTGATTTTTTTTTGTCTACGTCTAGGTATCCCACAATGCAGTGTTTGGGTTTAAAATATTACATCATAGCCTCTAAGCTGCTGTCAGTGCATTGACTTTACATTTGTTTTCACGTATACTCTGCTTTCTTTTAGTCAGTCAGGTTTAATTACCATTTCTTGCTTTTCAATGACTGATTAAAATACAAACAGGGATAATTACCCAGTACAGAATTCTCGGGTCTGTATTATATCATCAAACATTTAAAAAAGCGAACGATGAATAATCGACCCCATGTAGCGAAAGCTTACAATCCCGAAAGCTCAGAACAGCGATTTTTTTTCCCTTGGAAAAAAAATCGCTGTTCCAAAAATAAAAAAAAAATTGAAAGAATACATAAAATGGGGGGCTGTGCTCCCCACACCCCCCTACTTAAATATATCAACTCCGAGATTGCACTACAGTGCCGAAAACAGCAAAGTAATGGAAGCAGCCAAGCAAAATTCTTTCCCTGGGAAAGAATTTGCTTAAAAGCCTCTTCGATATTTAGCCTTTTCATTGTTTTAAGTTCAACCAAGACGCATTCAATAGAATGCGTCTTCGGTCATCTAATAGGAACCCAAATTCTCAGTTCTTGTTTTTCCTCTCTAAAGTGATCAATTGTCATTCTTTTCTTATGTCTGAGTTGTAGTCCTTAAACTCATCTCCCCTCCCCCTAAACACCTCCCCTTCATATTTGTCAAAGTGGCAAAGGTAATTTGAGCTGTTTGCTGCTGTGATTGATAGCTCACCGCAGGAGACAAAGTTCATGTACTGTTGCCTTAACAGTGGGACACTTATTTTTGCTTTACCATAACCTCTTTCTGTCCTCAAATTTTAATCCTTACTATCTATTAATCGGAAACGCACAATGTTTGGCAAACTTTACAACTTCAATTTTCTGGAATTCCTGAGACAGCCATATTCTTAAACAATTTTCAGAAAGGCTATAAAAATAAAACATTTTTTATATAACACTCTGATGGACTTAAAATAAGATTTTTTTTTGCTTCAATGTGCATTTTCTAAACAATAGTAATGCAAATGTAAACTGTCACATTATTGACTTAACGGTAATCAACATTGATTACTAGGAAGTTATGAGGGACAGGTCAAAAGTAAGATTAAAAAATCATGAACATTCTGCAAAATTAGGGACTTTTGAGATATATGATCTTTGGCCATTTGCTTCTTATTGTTCTGTTGACTGTAGGAAACATCAAGCTATGATGAAATAAATCTTTTTTTCAGACTGCGGGTGTGGTTCTGCTGTAATGAGTGCACACATAATGCTGGAAAACATGTTAATGTCACCTAGTTTGCAAGTAGCACTGCTGTGCACACTGTTGTTCTTTAACAATAAAATATGCAAATAGGCACGGTTTGCTTAGTATCACTTCAAAGTCAGTGTGAAGCCACAACAACACATGGGTCACAGATGGCTGCTGACTCCAATAGGGCTGTCACCAAGTCAGAAAATGTGACTTCTTGTCAAGCCAAATGAAGAATATACATCAGATTCATATTGCTGTAGATAAAACTTAACATGGCACTTATGATAAACAAAAGCTTACCTGATGCTAAATAATACCTGATATCTGCCTACCTCCACTTTAAAGACATTATTAATTTGTAAATACAATACAAGTATATGCATAAATATAACATGTCTGGCAATGTCTTCTCAATGTAATAATGGCAAACTAATCAATCATACCCGTTTCCTAACTACCAGTACTTTGCAGATATTTGCACTTCTTTATCAATAAAGTATGCAGATTTGTATAAATAGAATACTGAAGCAAATATGTCAGATAGTGTCATGTTAGTAGCATTGTAAAACAAAATTTCAAATGCCAAGGAGTCAGGAATGGTTGCTGACCCAAATGAGGTGGTCAGGAAGTGAGAAAGTGAGATTTGCTTTTTGAATTATGATTATGTATACCATATCAACTTTTTATGTTATTTTATTTCAAATTGTTAATCAGGGTAGAGCACTGATCCACATGCACCTATTTCAGGCTCAGCCCAGGTAAGAATACACAACAGTTTAACAACCATTTAAGATAAATAAACAGTAATGCAATGAAGTAAATAAGTACAGTTGTGCAAGTAAACTTACCATAACAGTAGATGTTCGAATGATCACTGCTGCAGTAGCCTTAGCTGTATGGGTTATGTCCTGCATAGACTGTAATAGCCAGCTAGCTTCCAAAGCTTCAGGCCACCTTCCATGTGCCCAAAACATCAGTCAAGTTTGAGCTGAGCTGACTAGAAAGGCAAGTTTGGGCAGCAAGCCCTTCAGAACTTTCATGCAACAGATAGAGGGAGGCTGATCCCCGAAAGCACAACTCTAAGAACATCAAAAAATAAATGTCTACACCCAAACACATTAAAAAACAGCAGCACTGACCATTCAAACATCTACTGTTATGGTAAGCTTACTTACTCACCTGTACTGTGTTCATCATATTCATCATATTCATCACTGCTACAGTGGCCTAAACTATATGGATAGAGTACCCTAGCTTACTACATTTGGGAGATGGAAGGGGAAGGGTCCAGGAACTCCTGGTGAATGGTCCTAGCAAAGCCTGATCTAAATCTAGATAAGGAATCAAGCATATAATGCTTTGTAAAAGTATGTACAGAGGACCAAGTTGCAGCTTCTAGAATTCAACCATTTACAAAATGCCCATATGGCTCTGGTAAAGTGGGACTTGAGCCTGCCTGGAAATGTTTCACTGTGGCGAGTTTAAGAAAAGCTAATAGCCATGACCTTGACTTATTGGCTAAGCTTAACATGGCAAAGAACAATTGATCCAAAGATCTAAAAGATTTAGTTCTGTCAAAACAGAACAAGTGTTGTCTGCGGATGTCTAAGAAATGGAGTATTCTTTCTCCCTCATTTTTCAGTTCAGAAAAAAAAACAGGGAGACAGTTTACGTAAAGTAAACCTGGATACCTACTCTAGGCATAAAGTAAGATTGCCTCAAAGAAAAAAACTTGTTCGATAAAAATGAGATATTTAGAACTCCTCGTCTCGCTGTACACTGGTTCAAATGGAGCAAGTTAGCTTCCTCTAAATAAAATTAAGATCCCAAGGAGGACCAATTAATTTTCTTTTGGAGGCATCTTGCAAACATTTTTCAAAAACATTTTGACATAAGAACGTGCCTTGAAAGAGGAGGCATCCATGGGTAGACATGCTAAAATGAAGGATAATAGAACCTTGATGGAGGGAGCAAGAAAAGTTACAGTGATAGAAAATCAAAACAAGTACTGTAAAAAACAGAGAACAGCTTAGGCATGAATGGTGTTATTATGTTAAGTTGGCAACTCAAATTCAGAAGAACCTTTATATTTAAGATATGCTGCCATTAGCACTGCCAAAACTGCAAAATAGGTCCCAAAGGAATCAAGACCGTCATCCAGGCAGTCAGTTAGTTGAAGTAGGTTGAAGTGCATACCAGCCTCTGTTTTGCAGTAGATCTAGTCTGGTGGAGGAAGTCATGTAACTGTTTTGATCTGGATTTCAAAAGAAGAGGAGCACTTCTGCCATTGAGCCAGAAGGAATCAATGTAATTATTTTGGGAAGTGGTGGATTTTCAGACGACTACAGAGCATTTAGTGTGGAAAAGGCAAGAAAGGTGAGGAATACCTGTCCAGGAAAAGAAAGACATCTTACCTCTAAGCTTTTGCAGAACTTGGAGCAGAATCTGTTGAAATGGATGAGTTTTGACAAGGAGGCAAATAGGTTCACTTGAGGGACTTTAAGTTGATTACAATTATAAGCACCCTCTATCTATCGGCCCTAAATTGCTCTATCTGACATAATTTTCCTCTGAAGAATGAGACCTGTTGCTGAGATTAAAAACAAAAGCTATATCCCAAGCCATGGCTAATCTGCAATGTTATCTGATCCCCTCGAAGAAAATGCCATATGACTGTGGTAATGTCTGTGTGTTAACTTAAGAGGTCCAGACAGTCGTGATGATCTATGCTGATTTCATCAGGCAGGCATCTTTTTGTACGGCAAGCCAGTTTGCAGTAAAGCCATCCACCTGAAACGCCTCCAGAAAGTTCATGGTTCTCCAAAGGAATGATTGGCTGGAACAGGAGGGAAAAGTGAGAATTTGATTTGGCATATTTGTACTCACAATTAATTTCTCTGACAACCTCAAACACTTGTGGATGCAAAAAGAGGTTAAAATGGATTAAACAGACTGATATTATTGTAAACTTTTCATGTGAATTAGTTATTATGGAGAATCATAGGCTATGAGACTCAACACCATCCCATGGTATTCCCTTGTATTGATCAAAGCTTCGAATGAAAAACCCAGCTGATTTATATTTTTGCTGTGTATGAAAAGCTGTTTAACTGAGCTGCTCAGAAGTTGATTCCTGCAGCCAATCTGTGTGATGTCAAATAGACTTTATACTTTTTTTTGTCCATGAGGTAAAAGATCTCCATCCAAATGAGAGATTTCTGACACTTTGAAAAGACTTTATGGAAGAGATAATTGTTTATCTAAATACGGAAAGATATGGATACCCCTAAATTAATCGAGCTAGCTGGAAAGCAGTCACCAAGAATTCTGGAAAAAGTGGATAGTCCAAAAGGGTAAGCATTATCATGTTTTAATCCAGATAAACCAAGAGAGGCATCTGAAAACTGAGAATAGATGATGAAAAGCATCTTTGAAAACCACAGTTACTTGTGGGATCAATGAGAAGAAGAGGGGCAGGGTCGTGAGAAAGACACTACTTCCTGAATTTCACCACTGTACAAAACAGGCTTCAAAGAAAAATCCAGAACTGGTCTCCAAGCATTTTTCTTTTGTCACTAAAAACATCCTTGAAAACCTTTTTCCACCTGGAAAGAAACTGTCCTCTCACCTGCAGTGGCAATGGCGATAGATGGGCCAGATACTGGTCTGTGGATGAGGAATTACTGCTGGAAAGGGAAGAATCCCGCTAATGCTCGCAACTTGACAATGATCTTCAGACCCATTTGTCTGAAAAACTATATGTTTGCAAAAGAGAAAAGTGGAGATTCCGAAGATATTGGTAGGAAGGAAATGGGGGTGTTGTAAGGTGGGTGGTGGGTGTGGAGGGAATGGGTTTCTGGGATAGCCATTATGAGTTGCTGGGACATCTTTGGCTTTGGGAGGTTCCAGAATTTGTTTTGAACTTTGACATTTTGCCATTTCTGTAAACATCTGTTTACCGGCATTTTTGTTGGTTGAGACTGTTACTACGTACTGATGAGGTGTTAGACAATCCTGAAATTTTGGAAAGGGAGGGTCAAATTATTAGACAGTCCTTAATCAGCTTGCCCTTTCATTACACTTTGACCTCCATTCTGCAGAGGGCTAGCAAACTAAAGCTCCATCCAAGTGAGAATTTAAAATCTACCCTGTGAAGATCTGGGAGGTTCTGAAAAGGTGCAGGGCAACCTCCTCAAAACAGTACCACAGCAACAGTACAGTAGGCTTGGAAGTACTATCAAATGAATCACATAATAATAATAAAAAATTAGTAGTGACTTGTACAGCTGGAATAAAACTAAATATTTCAAACAACCATCAATAAAGAAAAAAACTGCAAAGACATTCCTCTTTACTACAATTAATATAACAAACTTCTAATATAAGAACCACATTCAAAATTCGGAAAATCAAAGATATGCAATACACATTTCCTCTACAAGACCAATCATCTTCCCATCCTTATCAGAAAAGAGATTGTAATTTTACCAATACTAAAGAGATTAATCTAAAAGCTATAGTTGCTGGTCTAGGTTTGGGAAGAGTGTAGAAAAAAACTTAAAGGACCAAGAACTTTATATATATCCATCTGCATTTTTAGAGGCAGTTATTGACTATTGGAAAAATTGTGGTAGTGTAACACAACACATCCTCCAAAGGACAGAACTGAAAAATAAAAGAAGGTTCTAGAAAATTCATTCTAGAACAGCTTGGCAGGCTTTGAGGGACTTGAGAAACTTTCAGTGTGTTCATTGTGTACACAATGCAATATTCTAGTTACACTTGAGAAAGAGAAATTGCCACAGTGTGGAACCAGAAAATGAGTTTCCTGTGAGCCCCAAATCAGAAAACTGAGAAGGAAAGCCTTAGCAACAACCCTTCCATCTTACTATCCAGAGTCTGTACCTGACTTTCAGTAAAGCTGCACTTTCTTTTACCGGTGTACTAAGGAAAAATGGCCTGAATTAGCCTCTGAGCTAGATATAGTATACTACCTCTGTTTAGGAGGAGATACGTTTATTTTCGATTCTTTCTTGACACATGAAACATGTGGCCAGTAGTTATAGTTATGGCAGCAAGCAGCCCTGATGGGGAACAAAATTGACAAAACAAGGAAGTCTTCCTTGTTCCTCCCAGGACCAACAAGAGTAGGTGTCCCAGCAGCTGCTGCAGTAGTGAGAGTACATGGCCAAATTTCAATCCATAGTGGCTAGGTGTTACGCTGCCAGGTTCCAGGGTAAAGATGAGGGTCAGGTACACAACAGCTACAGCAATACCGTCGGCGTAGCTAAGGGCAAAATAGCTAGCCTGTTGTTGGGAAAGGTTGTTTATTTAACATTTTCTATTTTCCTTGTACACAGAAGGACCGATCAGTGGGAATGCAGGTTTGTTCCATTGCATAATAAAAATAGTGTTTCTTTCCGGAAAACAAGCAGCAGCCAGAAACGAAAATATTGAAAATTCACCCACTTTTTTTTTTCATTTAAACACACTAACATCCCCAAGACATAAAATAAACACAACTTTTCCACAGAAATGTTTTGAATTCACTATCAGGAAAAAAAAGGTCTCATTTTAAAAATATAATACACTTATGTTGACAGTCCACTAAAACACCACCCTAGCTTTAAAATAACTTAACTGAAACAGGATAGAGTGCATGAAACAAAGGTATTTAAATGAAGCCCTCATTAGTAAGGGCCTAGTAAAATGGAACAAACACAAGTTGACCGCTTAATCCTCAAAGTCTTATATAGAGGAATAGTCTTCCATGGCTGGAAAAGCTTTCCTGTAAAGGCACCCAATCGAGATATTTTCGCCAGCTCAGTTGAGCCGGACTGGCCAGTTCGGGTACATGTGGCAGGTAAATTGAAGCTTTGGGAAACCGGTTGGCTATTATATTCTACGCAGATATAACCATATAGAAGGGTACGTAGCAGTGATCAATATTGTGAATAATTAAATAGTAGCAACAAATAAGTACAATAATGAGGAAGTTGAGAAGATTGTAAGATTCAAATATATTGCAATGGGAAGGCGATATCTTTTGTACAGATATAGAAATAGATTATAGATTCAAAATGCATTTCCTTGAATGCATGCAATATAATACTTAGAAAAACAAAGAGCTGAGCGAATTTAATCTCGATATTAATAACGCTCAGAAGTACTTTTGGGGTATTTTATAGTGGCCCAAACAAAAGCTAACTTATCATAGCCTCCAAATGATTCCCACTGTATCTTGCCACCATACTGCAGACATTCCAGACTTATTCTAAATACAATTATGCAATAGATGAAGAAATGTAAATATTTATAAAATATGTCAGGCACTATTTCAGATTGACAGTGTCAGAAACCCAAAGAGGATAATAAGTAAGTGAAAATACTATTATTTATATTTATATAACTGAGCGATCCGAATCGCAAATTGATCATTTGTGTCTATTTTGGGGACAAAGGCGAATGAAACAACTATAGGTAAACAACATTACAAATATATGCTTATGTGAGTAACTAAATACCAAAACAAAGTATGCAAGATAAACAATAAGAGCCAAACACAATATAGGCAAATAATAAAAATATAAATGTTACAGTCAGTCCCATAGCGGAGAAAATCCATATAAAACTTCTCGGTGAACCAGCGAACTGTGTATGAACTGTGATACTGTAGTGAAGGTAGAATGAATATCTTTATCTCTTTATTATCCAGATCTGTGCTGAACAGGTGCCAGGCTCTTCTAGTGTGTGCCAGTTCTTCTGGGAAGAATGCAAAAGTCTGCATTTAAAGATCTGATGAAGGTGGTTTATTATGTAGAATACCATGGTTAGTGGAAGTAGATACAATATGTGAATCAAATCTTATCATTCCCAATGTAGTACTGATAAACTGAAATAGACTGAAATATAATGTCCAAAGCTTCTTTGTGTACTATTATACTATATTTAAATTCTGCTCCTCTGAATAATCTTCCTCCCAGAATTGTCATTCGAATACTGGAGGTTTGACTTGACATCCACCCTCTTGATTGTCAAGTATCAGTCCAAACTGCCTAAAAGACTTGTGCCCAGTGCTATCTCTCTTAATACCAAACCCTGTAAATTTTCTACAAGTTCTACACTTTAACTTTGTTTCCTGCTCATACCATCTAAAATGTGGTTCTGTTTGTGCTCATACTTCAGATTCTAGCAGCCATTTTTATTCTGTTTGAAGCTTTTTGATCAGAAGGCTATTTGTCGGTATCTCCATCGAAATATCTTTCTTGTTGAAACTTATGTAAATGTAAAATATAGATGAGATTAGATCATTAATAAAGAAATTACTGCATTTATTTCTGCAAAAACTACATTTTAAATGAAACTCTGATCTTACAATTCCTCCTGAGATATTGTGTGGATATGGATCTACCTGTAGTTATCAAAAATATGAAGTATAAATGAAGATACAGGCCTAACCTTTAATATGTATATATTTGAGGCTCATGCAATGTATATATTCTATTAACCTCTGTATTTAAAGAGATGTTAACGAATAACTTTGCATATACTTTTCCTTTTCTTAGTCTTTTTACGTGATATCCCAGCATTAACTAGGCGGCTGTTCTATAATTTGCCTCTGTACAGGTTACTTTCTACCTAAACAACAACGACATAAATTTATCTGCTGCTGCTGGACTGTCACACCCTTTATAGATATGCTGATAATCCTTTTTATAGTGAACTGTAATGACACAATTGACTTGAGCTGCGGTATATGCTTTTTTCTTGTTTTGCCCCAAAGTCTTGTGCACGCACCATTTACACTGGCTTACTTTAGTTGGAACTCAGCAATATCTGTGACTGTCCCCCAGTGCAGTATTTCGCAAATGGTCAAAACAACTGATAGAATTATTATGATTCTGAAAAGCGAGTATTTGAAGGAACTCTGGCTGGAATGAAATGTCTCGTCTGTTCTGTTCCTGGAAGTCTGCAGTCAATGCATATTGGCTGTGCTTATGTCTGAATTTGCCAGAGTGCAATCTAGTATTTTGATTACACATAAAGTGTAGTATTTACACTGAATTCCAGAAGACTGTAAACCAGGGAATTAGAGACCTGTATGTTATTTAAACTGAAAGTATACTGATGCTTTGTACTAAACATACTGTGTAGCTGCTGTGCCAGAAATATGCAAGATCAGTCCATTACCTCACTCATTACATGGTCGGTTTTGTTTTCACCCTTTGCTTCTGTAGAGATTTAAATAACATTCCTGGAATCCAAGCACTATTCTCTCACGCTTATAAATGTTTCAGGAACTCACTCCCACCCACAATTACCTCCTATCACCATCAAGTGTACCAACTTAAACCTTTATTAAAAGCACACCAAAAGATAGTTGGTTGGGCGTTTTGCAACTCCACCTAATATCATCCACCCATCCTTAACTACATCACCTTTCTCTCACCCAATTAACTACCGTGATGATAGCAAGCCTGCCTGCGCTCGGCACCGGCTGGCTGAGCAGAACTTCTCATTGTTACCCAGCACGCCTGGTTATAAAATTCTGTGATAGTATCCCAGCTGTCTACTGAGTATCATGTTCTCATTCAACAGGGGCAATTTCTGGTATTAAATTGAAAGGACCCATGAGGTAACCAATGTAACTATCGTTTATTTTAATGGAGTTTTTCCGGCCTCTGAAATGGGACCCGCCGCCCAGCCTGACACCTATCAAACTAGTCAAATACGAATATGGGAACAGATTTTAGGCTTTTTACCTATTTTTTTTAACTTTAAACCACACATTACTGGTGCCTTTACTGTAGAAGTATTTTCAGAGAGGTGATGGAGTCTGCGATGGAATAAACGCGCTAGGAAAAAGTAGAATGCTAATTACTACCGCTTTTTAAGCAAAGCTTTGCAAATCTCAAACACTGGAATGCTAGCCTCCCAGGAAAATTCTGCCGGTCTGCCAAAAATATATAATGTGGGGGCCACCCAGACAGCCCCCTCACACCCCGGCTGCAGAACAACCCCAAGATCACCACAGTGAGGAACGGGTGAGCCCCCAAAACCTCAAATGGCTGTCTCTGCAAAACAAAATCGATGTCTGAAAATTCAGGATTATAAGTTTTGGTTTAGAAGAAGGATGAATAGCCACCTTCTAAGCATTCTAACTGAATAGAATCTCAACATGAAGCTACACAATTTCAACATACCAAACTCATCCGATTACCGTCTGATCGAAATAAAAATGTACATTTTATTAAATTGAATGTCTTATAAGGAAAGTTGATGGGGCCTCCTGCAGGCCAGGGTGTCTACAGCTTCTTTGAACTCACACTTGTAAGGATTTCGGCTTCAAGCAGACATCACACTTGAAACTTTGGTGCGGTCTGGCATCTGCTGGAGATAAATATTTTGATGCACTGCTGTTAACTGATACGTCCTCACACTGGTATCTTGGATAGTCTGGAAGTTGATGGATACTTTATTGATTTAACAGACTTACCACAGACCACTATTACAGGACATGAGTGCACTTATACGCTGTCAGGATTTGAAGGTTTAAAGAAGCCAGCAGGAAGTATTTGAGTGTAATAGTGCTGTTGAGGTATGACATGTCAGAGTTAAATGTTTTGGGATTTCTTTAACAGAGTCATATTGAGTTGGTGAGCAATCTATACATTCTCTTTTCACACTATAATATATGCATCTCAAAGCATAATTACTATATATTATTAACTTGTTTTTGCAATCTTCAGCTAGATTCGTCAATGTGTTAATCTAATAGTCCTGTATTACCAATGCTTTTGTGACTGCATTTTGAATTTGTGCCTCAAATAATCGAATATTCAGGCTAAATTGCAAAAGTACTCTTTATCAAACATCGCAGTTTTCAGATCTATACCTTTGCACACCCCTGTCAATGTCTTTAAGTTTGTCAAATGGGCAATACCCAGTAGGTAACGTGAAACAGCAATCGCTTGTTCACACGGGTTCGGAGTCGACCCTTCCGTCTGTAGTCGGCCAGATCACTAGCTCGCATCTTCGAGAGAAAGCCTGAGGCATGGCAACATCCCATGATCCTCCGGGGTGTTAACCTCAGATTCAGCTTCAGTTCGCTAGCAGTGTAGATTCTGATCGCAGAGGGCTCGGCCAGTACAATTTTTTACTATTTTTCTTGTTAAATATGTGGATAATTTTTATATTTCATAACTTTATCTTAGCATTTGATAGAAGCCATATAAGTTATATAGTAGTTAAAGACTAGTTGTAGTAGGTTTGTTACCCTTAAAAATTTTTAGTAAGGGGCCTTTTAGGTCGCTTTTTTTGTCTGTGGTTAGGTCTTGCTGGTATTTAAAAAGAAAAGCAACTTTTTTCTATTTTATTTTTTCTTTCAAAATATATGTATATATCTAGTATGCTGTGCGTTTTACATTATATATATATATACACAGCATTTCTTATATCAGGTTAGAAATCATCAATAAGTGATGTCTTTTTTTCAGTAAAATGTCAGTGGGAAAGGCCCAAAAGTGGATTTGTGCTGGTGTCAGTGGTGGGACAGGAAGATGTCCATTACTGACAACCATTCATCCGCGCCTACTGTCTTGGCTCCTCTCCACTTGCAGTGAAGACTGTTCCATCTGTCATTCCTTTAGTGGGAGGGTCATGCTGGAAAGATGCAGGAAGTTGGTGGACAGAGGTTTGATCAAACCTGAGTTTCAAGAGACCCTGGACAAGGCTGAACAGGTTTCGAAGTCTTCGAAGGAGTCAAAGTCTTCAAGAGTGTCGGAGCCCAAGTCATCGGCTCCGAGCACCTCTTTTCAAATTCGGACACCGGCTCCTATGACTTCGGTGCCGGGTGTCGAGACCTTATCTCTGCACGAGGCTCAGGTCTTGGAGCCGGTATCAGAGGTACTACCGTCTACTATCCTTCGCTCGGTGACGGCTTCGACCCCTTCGATCCGTTCTTCGAGGCCACTTTCCGACTCCGATGTGGACCGAGTGGTACAGAAGCTTATGGAGAACTCGGCTTTGTCAAAATGAATCGAGGTTTCGTCCCAGCTGGTTTCGAAACTCGAAGCTATTCCAGTTCCCTCGACACTTAATCCTCCGAGACCCGTCGAGTCATCGGTGTTAGGAGTCGAAGAACCGATGATTGTAGAGCCCTCTGTGCCAAAGCCTCCAGTAGTGCTATCGGCTCCGTTGACCTCGACTCCTTCGGAACCAGCCAGAGAGTCTCGGAGCCGAACGTCTTTCCTGGGTTCCGGGGGTGGATAGTCGAACCAAGATTTTGGTTCTGACTCTTTCTCTCGGTGCCTCGGCTCAGATCAGTTCGGATCCGTCCTCGGTGTCGGAGCCCATGGTTCCAATTCCGGAGAAACGACCTCCTTCTTCGGATCGGGTTGGATCTTTGGGTCGGGGCACCGGTGCCTTTGACATCATGAGGAAGGTCTTGTCGGATCAGACACATACTTCATCGGTATCTTTATCTCCTTCACCAAAAGGTCCGCATTCTGCTTCTGTGCCTTCGGTACCTATCAAGCGTCAAGACCCAATGCCTCAGAAGTCCCCACAGGGAGACTCTGGTTCCTCAGATGCATCCCCAGAAGCTCCCACTGAGGATGCTCCGAGGAAACGACTATGCAAGAGGAGGCACATAGATTCCCCACAGGAATCTCTTACATCTGATAATGATTTAGATGAAACAGAAGGGTCCCCACAGTCCACCTCTGAGGATGTCTCTTTTGCAGACATTTTGGAAATCCTAAAGCAAAGAGGGGATTGGCAAACCCTTACCCCTTCTGCGGATGAATCGGTTTTACTGAAGGCATTTGGGACTCAACCTTCTATAAAGCGATCTCATTAAGGAATTAGGAGATACTCTTCAGGGACACACAGATGCTGCTGTCGCCAAGAAAGTGACAGCGCAACTTAACACCCTAAATTCCATAGTCAACTCGTCCATGAAGCTGATTTCATACGCAGCCGAAGACGAGTAGCGAGCTTCAGCGATTGCCTTGAGAAGCTCCTGGTTCTTATGCTCCTTTGGAAG
>NC_056732.1:1870221200-1870291650 GCF_019279795.1 Protopterus annectens
TTAAGTAATTAACAGTACAGAGTTTGTAACAGAATATATTATTGAGGAAAAAAATTATAAAACAGTGAAATTTCAAGTATGGAGACATATCAGGTTAGGTCATATTTAAACAAAGGAAGTTAGGTGAGTAGTAATGTAGCAAAGGAGTTACTTAAGAAGAGAAAGTAAAAAGAGGATATAAAAAAGAAAAGGGGTAGATAAGAAAAGTATGATAAGATGGGGGGAAAAAAAGTAGCAGAGTCTAGTAAGCACTGGATAGGTTAGATAATTTAGTAGAGGTAGATGACTAGTCTGGTTTTGAACAGGGGCATAGCCAGTGAGTTTTGAGGAGACGTTTAAGTCTATTTTTAAAGAGAGATAAAGAGGTGAGTGAGGAGAGGTCACAAGGGAGAACATTCCAGGATTTACCTACAGAATTAGAGAAAAGGGAATCCCCAGCTCTGTTGTTAGGTTTAGTGGTGTGGACTAGTAGTTTGTGAGATGAGCGTAAGGACTTCAGATTTGTATAGGAGGTGATTAGGGTAGATAAACTTGGAGTATTAGAAGGTTTATAAAGAATGTTGTGGGCAAGGGTGAGTTGGTGAAATTTAATCAGGTGTTGTAGTTCTAACCATCCTAGTGATTTTAGGTTAATGCAATGATGGGTTCTGAATGGGTTGCCTGTAGCAAATCGTGCTATGTTATTATAAGCCATTTCCAATTTGTTAAGGTTATTCTTGGAGAGATTAGTAAAAATGGGAGAGGCATAAAGGAGTGTAGAGATCAAGTGTGTGTGGGCAATTGTAGTTTTAGCAGTGGGGGAAAGGAAAGGTTTTATCCTGTAGAGGGTACCGATTTTTTTATTAACAGTCTTTATGGTATTATTGATGTGGATGTCAAAGCTCAGATTATTGTCAATGGTGACACCGAGTAGTTTGGTGGTAGAGTCAGGAGATATAATAGTATCATTGGTAGATGTTACTGAGAATTGGAGAGGGGAGGACTTATGAGTAGGTGTGAAGAGGAGAAGTTTGGTTTTTTAGGGTTCAAGAGGAGGCAATGCTGAGAGAACCATTGTTCAACTATGTTGAATACTTTTTGGGTGAGAGCATGAAGGTCATGGGATGATGTAGCTGAACATAATAGGGTTGAGTCATCAGCATATTGTATGCAGGTGGCTTGTGGGATAGCTAGATGAAGGTCATTAATAAATATAGAGAAAAGAAGAGGTCCAAGTATGGATCCCTGAGGGACTCCTAAGGTAACAGGTAGAAGGCTGGATAAAGTCTTTTGCCAAAGTACTGCTTGTTGTCGGTTGTCAAGGTAGGATTGGAACCATTTTATGGAAAGTGGGTCTAATGAGAGAGATTTCAGGATGTTTAAGAGAATTTGGTGGTTTACCATGTCGAATGCTTTGGACAGGTCGATGAATAGAGCAGAAGAAAGGTTATTCAGGTTTCGGTGCCTGTTAATATAGTCAGTGAAAGACAAGAGGGCAGTGGTAGTGCTGTGTGAGGGTCTGAAACCATGTTGACAGTTGGAAAGTAAGTTATTTTCAGTTAGATGGTGGAGTAGTTGCTTATGGATACACTTCTCCATAAATTTAGCTAGGGGAGAAAGTAGGGCAATGGGGCGATAGTTTGATATTTCTGTGGAATGTCCTCCTTTATGTAGGGGGATTATGTGTGAGACTTTCCATACGGTGGGGATGTAACCTTCAGTAATTGATCTATTTATCAATATGGAAATAGGATAGGCTATGGCCTTGGATGATATCTGTAGATATTCAGAAGGCAGCAGGTCTGCAGAAGGAGAGCATGGTTTCAGTTTATTCAAAAGGGTTTGAATAAATGAGGTTGTAACAGGTTTGAAATGAAAAGGGGGAGTGGGGTTGAGGAGTATGAGGGTATTGTGAAGGTATTAGGTGTTAGTTGACTGGCTAGTAATTGGATAGTATCTGTAAAAAAGGTATTGAAGGTTGACATCATTTTAATAATCAACTACAGAGGGATTACATCGATCAGTCACAGCATGATGTTATGGGAAAGAGTAGTGGAAGCTAGGTTAAGAAGGGAGGTGATGGTTAGTGAGCAGCAGTATGGTTTCATGGCAGGAAAGAGAACTACAGATGCAATGTTTGCTCTGAGAGTGTTGATGGAGAAGTACAGAGAAGGTCAGAAGGAGTTGCATTGTGTCTTTGTGGATTTAGAGAAAGCATATGACAGGGTGCCTAGGGAGGAGTTGTGATATTGTATGAGGAAGTTGGGAGTGTCAGAGAAGTATGTAAGAGTGGTACAGGATATGTACGAGGGTAATGTTACAGCAGTGAAGTCTGCAGTGGGAGTGACAAATGCGTTTAAGGTGGAGGTGGGATTACATCAAGGATCAGCTCTGAGCCCTTTCTTATTTGCAATGGTGATGGACAGGTTGACAGACGAGATCAGACAGGAGTCCCCGTGGACTATGATGTTTGCAGATGACATTGTGATCTGTAGTGAGAGTAGGGAACAGGTGGTGGAGACCCTGGAGAGGTGGAAGAGAAGAGGAATGAAGGTCAGCAGGACTAAGACAGAATATATATGTGTGAATGAGAGGGAGGATAGAGGAATGGTGGGGATGCAGGGAGTACAGGTGGCGAAGGTGAATGAGTTTAAGTACTTGGGATCAACAGTTCAGAGTAATGGTGAGTGTGGAAGAGAGGTGAAGACAGTACAGGCAGGATGGAGTGGGTGGAAAAGAGTGTCAGGAGTGATTTGTGACAGACGAGTACCAGTAAGAGTGAAATTGAAGGTCTACAAGAGGGTAGTGAGACCAGCTATGTTATATTTTTTGGAGACAGTGGCATTGACAAAAAGGCAGGAGTCAGAGCTTGAAATGGCAGAGTTGAAGATGTTAAGATTTGCACTGGGTGTGACGAGGATGGACAGGATTAGGAATAAGTATATTAGAGGGTCAGCCCAGGTTGGAAGGTTTGAAGACAAAGCCAGAGAGGCAAGATTACATTGGTTTGGACATGTGCTGAGGAAGGATGCAGACTATATTGGGAAAAGGATGCTAAGGATGAAGCTGCCAGGTAACAGGAAAAGAGGAAGGCCTAAGATAAGGTTTGTGGATGTGGTGAGAGAGGATATGCAGGTGGTTGGTGTGACTAAGCAAGATGCAGAGGACAGGAAGAAATGGGAACAGTTGATCTGCTGTGGCGACCCCTAACGGGAGCAGCCGAAAGAAGAAGAAGAAGAAGAAGAAGATCATTTTAATAATCATAAGCAGTCCTCTGATGTGGTACAAAACTAGTGCACTGGCCTAATGCATTGAGATAAAGGTCTTGAATGTGCCAGACACAACAACTAGGAATCACTCATTCCACTCTGCTTCCTCGTCATCCATAACGCCATACAGTGAACTGTCAATACGCATAGTGGCAATATCAATGGTTTTCACTCTGATGAAGTACCACTTCACTCATCTCCTGAAAAAAAAATTACATTAGTTTCCACTACAGCTAATGACAATTTGTTCGAAACATAGGCAAACCTCCACAATAAGTTACACAACTCATAGTAATGCAATAGTGCACGTGGAAATGCACGATCTAACTGCTACAGTAATTGACTGTTTCAATATTTCATGAAAAATAATATACGTATATCTCTCTATCTATCTATACACATATATAAATATATATATATATATATATATATATATATATATATATATATATATATATATATATATATATATATATGTATGTGTGTGTGTGTGTGTGTGTCTGTGTGTGTGCATGGATTCACTTCAGAATCTCGAAATTCTGAAACATCAAATTTCATATGACCAAGACCATATCATTGATGTTTCGGAATATCGAAATTCCGAAACAAATCAAAAACAAAATTTAAATGTTTCTGCAGGGGGCAAGCCCCCCTGCACCCCCCATACCCCGCTATTAAATATTCCAACTCCGAGATCGCACTACATACACGGAAAAGGGAAATCTCCCATTCTGCGCTGTATGTAGATCTCTGTTCACAATGTCGGGATTCCGAAAGTTCAATCATATGGTCTCGGCTGTATGAAATTTGATTTTTCAAGACTTCGGCATTGTGAACTGTTCCTGTATGTGTGTATGTGTATATATATATATATATATATATATATATATATATATATATATATATATAGAGAGAGAGAGAGAGAGAGTGTGAGTGAGTGAAGTCAGTGAAATATATTACAATATGCAAATATATCAGTAATATTCCTGAGGCTACCATGAGCGGCTTCAAATAACTGTAGGGGTGTCAAATGCATTTGTGAATTATTGCTATGCTTTTCAAGCACAGCAAGTGTCAGTGGCCTTGGACTAGATAGGGGCCAAGGGTACTAGCTGCTAGATCAAGGGCCTAGGGAACTAACCAAAGGGGCGGTGAATACCGCACAACATGGCTGGGCTAATATATGCCTTAGGGCAGATAGCCCAGTACCTACCTATGAACCTACCTATGAACCTAATCACCTAAGAATCTGTAGGCAAAGTATATGCAATATAATCATCATACATACATGCTGTAATAATGCCTTTAGTACATAGCAATCAATTAACTGTTTTGCAGTCTTGGGATCTCAACAACAAAGTATTCTTGCTACCTTGTACTTAACGGAATAAACGATAAACAGTTAATTGGTCCATTCCACAGCAGACTCTTTCTATTGCAGTAGGCATAGGTCTGCAGCAAAGGTACATATACCATGGGGGAGGGATTTCTGCTGGCCGTTGTACATTTACCATGTTGCACCTTTCTTGCTCCTCCAGAATCTCCCGTAGCAGTCCAGGATTCCTTTCTGCAATCACGGTGAAGAGAAGACGCATTTCATCTTGTGAAAGATGTTGACTTACGGTCTGTAAGTACACAAGTAAACAGATCACTCATTAATAAAAAAATGTACCAGTGAAATTTCTGTAAGCCAGTAGTCTAAACACCTTTTATATTGGTTATGAAGTGAATACTGCTTTAGCAATTTGAACTGCAAGGAGCAGTCATCGTCAACATGTAATTGTTTTCCCATCTCAGATGAATTAACTAGCCCATGCTCTCTGCATTATCTTTCCAGGTCTTAAGTCATATCAGTTACTTCATATTCGTTCAGTTGTTGGCTTTGCACTACACCATCACACAACTTAATAGGTTTATAGGTGTGTACTAGGCTAATGGCCCAGGAGCCTTTACAAGCCTAGCCCATAGGATTACCCTGGCATCGTGCCACCCGACCTTAGTTCCTAGTGCCTCTGTCGAGTAGAGCCACTGAAGTGATTCCAGGGGTGAATTTTCTATTTCCCATCCAATCATCAAGATTTCTCTTAAAGAGGACCAGTGAGGTGCTCTGTTTGACATGTATGGGAAGTCTATTCCATAGCATGGGCAGTCTCTGGGTTATGAACCTGTTCCTCCAGCACGTTCTGTTTTTTTGATGTTTGATGTTGACAAGTAATTTACCCAAGATTCCTCCTTGGGTCAATAAACCAGTCAAATCAGAACTGTCCCGTTGTTAACCCTTCACTAATGGAAATGCTACACATCCGCAAGAAGAGTGTCACAGCAGTCACTCGCTCTAGGGATGTCCACCAAGGTTCTGACTTAACAGAACATCGTTGGGGACAGAATGTCTCCCAGAGACTGCCACTTCTCTGAAATCAACTTATTATTCACATACTGCAGAGCTTGTCAGTCATCCTATTTAAACACTATCTAGATAAATGGATGGCAGACCACAAATTCACCCCAAGGGTTGGCACCCCTGTACATCACAGTCTGATGAAAGACTTGCTCTGTTCATAAATTAATTCTGTGAACTACAAAAAAAGAACAAATGAAATTTACATGGATGAGCTGTTAATGGTTCTAGTGCTGGTAGCCTAGAAAACTGCTATGAACCTAAAACCAGCATTGCTTTTTTTTCCTTATGTAACTAATCCATCACAGAATATCAGAGTGGGGTGAAATACCTCAATTCAGCTCTCGCCTTAGTCATTCAATATGTATTGTAAGCTTTGTTCTTTTGTTAAAGATTCCTAAGACAGACTTACTTTACATACAGGAAAAGCTAATGAACCGACAAACTGTAGACTGCACTAAATACGTCATAGTGGTTATAATCAAGAAACAAGATACTGTAACAACAGTGTCAGTCCATCATAATTAATGTGGAGTACTGTATTCTATGTGATTGTCCTCCCAGTACTTGTCACCACTACTACACTAAATCCTTTTCAAATAGTTGAACCCAGAGAATACACTCAAATGACAAACCATAAAGATAAGGACAGTGTCTTTGGTGTTAAGCAATCAGTTGCCCTTGGTTTGAAGATGCAGTGACATGCCACACTCTATAACACATCATATCAAACCTTGGACCACACACACACACACACACACACACACACACACACACACACACACACACACACACACACACACCTTTTACAGTACAACATCAGGAAAGAAGCACCTTAGTACCTGAGATTTTGCATTGCACTGAACTATACACTCTGTTGGACTTCATATAGTACTGACATCAATTCGGCATGCATTAGTCAGTAATGGATATGAGTGAAGGTGGACCTGAGGGTTGGGAGGGTGGCTTAATGGCTAAGGTGTTTGCCTTAGAAACACAAGGTGCAGGGTTTGAGTCTCACAAGGGATAATTAGCTAGGCTTAAAATGGCTCGGAAGGGCAGTTAGCTTAGTACTAAACTATGAACTACTAAACTATGAACTATGATACTACTTATTCCTGCCATGCTATGCTGGTATACAACATAATCAATAACCAATTGTTGGATAATTTCATTGTCAATGTCTCCCTTTGGTGAAAATGTATCTGTAAACTCTGACAATCCTGTTGACCTTGTTGGTACATGCCAGCGGGACTGTTGTTGTCTGTGAGTAGTCTTTCTCATATTTTTGTTGTCTTAATTTCTCTGTCTATGCAAATATGTTCATCGTCCACCTCTCACTGTATTCCGACAAGTTCATAGGTTCATAGGTTCATACTAGGCTATCTGCCCTAGGGCATTTATAAGCCTAGCCAGAGTGTGTGTGGCTTTCACCACCCCTTAGGATGAGAATACTATACCCATTAGTTTGCTGTGCCTCTGTCCAGCAGTGATACAGAGATGATTCCCGGGGTAAACCTACGATCTCCCATCCACTCGTCAAGATTTCTCTTGAACAGAGTCAGTGAGGGGCTCTGCCTCACATGGACTGGGATTCTGTTCCACAGTGTAGGGAGTCTCTGGGTGATGAATCTGTCCCTCCAGCACGTCCTATTTATATCCGTGTTGAGGTTTAAGTCTCTTGCTCTCGTGGCTCTGGTGGATTTGGATTTTTTGAGCTGGAGCATGTCCATTAATTCCGGGTTGGACATGGCCTTGTATGTCAGGCACAGATCACCTCTGAGCAGACGGTATGCGACTGAATAGAGCTGGAGTTTCTTCAGTCGGGCATCGTATGACATATGTTTGAGCCCCTTTATCCTTTTGGTGAGGAACTTTTGGGGTCTTTCCAACTGCTGCAGGTGTCGGGTAAGGTACATTCGAATGGGGCGTTGTACTCAATCATTGGTCTGATAAGTGAAGAGTACAGGGGTACAATGACCTCTCCTGATCTGGATGTGAATCCCTTCATGATCAGGTGGGCAATGTAGAAGGTCTTCCTAACCACTTTGGCAATGTGAGTGTCAAAAGAGAGGTTACTGTCAACTTGGGTCCCCAGGTCCCTGATAACTTCTTCCGTGTTTAATGGATTACCACCTATGTGGTAATTAGGGGTTACCTTGTTTTTCCCAAAGGGTATGACTATACATTTTTGGCATTTAGCTTAAGGCCATGGCTCTGGCACCAGTTATCCATTTCTATGAGACCTTTCTGGAGGATGTCTGTGTCTGATGGAGTGTCAATTATGGTGCCCAGTTTGCAGTCATCTGCAAATTTTGTCAGCCACAATCCCCTATGTTTGCCTGCACTTCAGAAAAATAAATGCCGAACAAGAGGGGCCCAGGACTGAGCCCTGTGGGACACCGCCGTGACCGGCTTAGAGTCTGACATGGCACCAGCAACTCTAACCCTGTGTGTTCTGTCCTTGAGCCAGTTTGCAACCCATCTTGTGACATATGGGTTTACATCTAAGCTGGTGAGCTTTTCTATGATGCCCGAGTGGGGTATTGTGTCAACGCTTTGCTAGGTGAAGGTAGGCTGTGTGAACTGCCTTACCCTCATCAATGGCCTTAGTGACTGTTTCAAAAAGTCGACCAAGTTCAAGAGGCAGGATCTGCCCTTGACAAAGCCAAATTGGGTAGGATCCAGTGTCTGTAGGTCCCCAATGTCTTTATTTATGAGTTCCATTATGATCCTCTCCATAGCTTTGCAGACAAGGCTCATCAAGCTTATGGGGCGGTAATTTCCAGGGTCCGTAGAAGCACCGCCTTTGTGGAGTGGGACCACAGTTGCCGTCGCCATTCTTTGGGTACGTATCCTGTAGTAAGGCTAAGATTAAACAGCAGCCTTATGTGTGGGTTTAGTTCCTCATTGAGTTCGTGTAGCACACAGCTGGGGACACCGTCCGGTCCCATTGATGCTGTGTTTTTTGCTTTAGAGAGAGCAGCTCTCACCTGGGCATCTGAGATGTTTGGGAGGCTAGACTCTGGTGGGATAGATATTTCTCCTTTTGCGGGGGAGGGAGGGGAGAAATTTGCACTGAACCTGTCTGCCAGTATGTTGGCAATGTCTGTGGGTTCAGTGATTTTTTTATCATTTTGGACTAATTCTGAGCATATCTGGGAGTTTCCACCCAGGTTTATAACATTGCTAAAGAAGGCTTTATGATTGTCTTTTGTGTCATTAGCGATTTTTCTCTCAAAGTTGGCCTTGGATGATTTTATGAGTGATCGTAGTTTTTTGCTAGTATTGATCAGAGATGCCTTCCCATTTAGGGATTTTGCTCTGTCATGTAGTAGCTTTCTCCTCTTGTTGTAGAGTTTGTTTATGGCTGGAGTCCACCAGACCGGGCGCCTGCCTTTGGTGGAAAGGGTCTTGATTTTATTAGGGATTGCTTGATCCATACATTCCTGGAGGTGCTCGTAGAAGGCATTTGTAAGGGTTTCAGCAGCGTGGGTTGTGGTTTCCACTGGCTCGGGGGCCTTGAAGGATACTACTCCAGTCTTAAGAAGTGTGAAGTTTGCTTTTGAGAAGTTCTTCACTGTGGTCTTTTTTGCTGGGGTGGGGGCGGGATGTGGATCTCCAGTGAGATTAATTTATGGTCTGATCTCACCAATGACGGATATACTTCCGGTGTGGAGCATTTTGTCCCCATGTTTGTGATGATCAGGTCTAGTATATTTTCTCCTCTTGTGGGAATGGTGACTAGTTGTTCCATAGCATTTGAGTTTATGAACTCAAGGAACCTTTGGGCTAGGGTGTTGGGGCTTGAGTAATGTTCCCAGTCTATGTTTGGGTAGTTGAAGTCACCCAATATGATGGTGTTTGGAGAGACATTCATACTCTCCAGTGTCTTCAGGAAGGCTGTGTGGGTTTCCTGAGTTTGAGAAGGTGGTATGTAGCATGTTACAAACTGTAGGGCAGTTTTACCTATGGTTAATTGCACCTGGATGGTCTCCGATGCTTCGTGCGTTGCCACTAACCTGGAGGTGTGGGTATCCTTTATGAATATGGATACTCCCCCTCCTTTTGTGGTTCGGTCTGGATTTTGGGGCCGGAACGCATGATATGAGGTATAACTTGATAGTGCTGGGGTGCTCTCAGGAGCCTTGAACCAGGTTTCATTCACAGCACAGACATCGATGTTCAATATACTGAGGAGGGCTTCGAGGGTGTGCATCTTGAGGTTTAGACTTCTGGCGTTGAGCAGTATTACCCTTAGTTTTTCTCCATTTTTGTTTTCTAGGGCGGTAGGTTTATCATTTGAGCCTTGCCTAAAAAAGGCACTATGGGGGTGGCAAGAGCCTTTGCCAATATCCGGAAGCCCAGGGGTGACAGGTGCAAGCTGTCCCTTGTGAAGCAGCGTGGCTTGTCAAGCATGTCATCCCAGGCAGACAGACATTGGATCCCCTTAGAATGACACCAGTAATTAAGCCAATTATTAAAGCTGATCATTTTGTCTCATACCGGCCTGGGCTACATAATCTGAGAGCTCCTCTATGTCTCTTTTCATGTAGTCCAGGGAGGTACGTCTCAGGTCTAACCAGCATACCAGTGCCCTTGGTCTGTGTGGGTGCAATATCACTGTTCTTGTTTTCCATGGCTGTTTACTCTAAAAATGTAATACCGGTGAAAGCACAATACCAAGACATGTGATTAGCACAGTCTACTTGTATTTCACTAACCAACATACAAAGACATGTTATTAGCATAGTCTATCTATATTTCATTAACCAATATACCAAGACACGTTATTAGTACAGTCTACTTGTACTTCGCTAACCAACATACCAAGACACATTATTAGCACAGTCTGCTTATACTTCGCTAACTAACATACCAACACCCGTTATTAGCACAGTCTACTTATACTTCGCTAACCAACATACCAAGACATGTTATTAGCACAGTCTACTTGTATTTCACTTACCAACATACCAAGACACATTATTAGGACAGTCTACTCGTACGTCGCTAACCAACATACCAAGACACGTTATTAGCACAGTCTACTTGTACTTCGCTAATTAACATCTGGTTACTACTTTATTGTATAACAAGAGTTACATTGCACAAGCCTACCAATCTGTTAATCTCTGCATTCACTTGTCAACCAAATTTCTATAACCACTCAGACATGCTTAAATAAATCCAACTGCATTTAAGTTTGATTATGCCAAACAGGGACACTGATGAGAACATGCAATATTGCTGCACAGCTACTTCTTAACAGTTCCTTTTCATAGAACATCCCCTTATCTTTCAGTGATTCTGTAAATATCAATAAACAGTATATTTCTCTTAAGTAAGAGTGTGCTCATATGTGCTAGTACTAACTTAGATGTTCCCATTGCAATTCCCCATTTCTGTTTGTAAATCCTGCCATTAAATCCACAAAGCTGTTTAGTACAAGATGCAGTAAGTTAGAAATTTAGGTAATCTCATCTGGAAGGGCTAAGGTATCCTTCATCATGGAATCTCTCACAGTTTATATACAGTAAACTTGGGGCAGCATAGTGTAGAGTGCTTATACATCAATAATCACCAAAACTGAATTGCCATTGTCAGGAACTGATTTAATTTTCCTCAGAAATTCAAGTGTGTCCAACACAAAGGAGTTAGCTTTCACTAGCCAAGTGTTTATATGATATTCCAGAAAAATCATTGGTTCAGTGATGCCACCTTCCCCCTGCTACCACTGGCCTGTATAGGGAGTCCTGAAGATTTTTATGAGGATTGGGAATCCCAAAAAATCTAGGTAACTTAGAATGGGCTACTGCTAGGAAATCATGAAATTTTTCATTGATAAGGTCTTCTTCATACAGCTGTTGCAGGGTGTCATGTTTGTTCTTATATGTAGAAGTAACTGACTCAGTGTTGACTTCATGATTAAAGTCTGTGTTACTAAGCAACCCTTCAATCTTTTGACTATATCTGTCAGCGTCAGTAACAAATATGCCCTTTTTCTTGTCAGCTTTCATGAACAGATGTAATTTATTTGAGCTCATATCTCTAAGGGTTTTAATTTTATCTTTGCTCATATTGTAAAACTTCTTGTGACAAGGTCTCCTGAGGGCTTTTCTGATGTCTGCCTCACATTTACTCACAGAAGAACTCAGTCTCAGATTAATGATAGAGCAGGCATCACTTGTTTTTCCATTGTCCCCTGTTCTGGTTGTTATTGAAGATGTTTTTCACTTTATCATGGAAAAATACTTGCAAATTCACCTCCCACACATAAAGCTTTAAATCAGTAATGGCATTTACCACATTACTCCAGTCATGAGGAATAAACGTCATGCCTTTTTCCAGAACATTTCTTTCTACAACAGAGAGGAGTTTGGAAGAGTAGTTCCAGACCTTAGTCTAGTCTGGGAATCCTGTTATTGGATAAGAGGTCATGCTATCCCTGTAGAGCAAACCACACTCTCTAATTCCTTGGAGTGGAATTCAAATGAGCATTCATCTGCATCCCTTTCCTGTGATAAATGTCTAGCTGCAAAGGAACAGAACTTCCTTGAAAAACACGTGTGCTATCCTGCCTGACATGAACACTAGTGTAGACAAATCTTACTGATGTCTCAGATAACATTGAGCTGATCTAGGATTAAAGTCAAACTGTGAAGAGGGGAGTTGTCTGCATCCAAATATGTAGTCTTGGCTTTCCATTTTTGGGGGATTGGGATGTTGTTTTATAGGTTTCCTCTTGAAATGAAGTCACCATCTGTGCCTTTTTCTTGTTAGTCCCTGTAATCCCTGATATCACATTCATGTTTTTGCAGTTTAATTTCTCTGACTTTTGTTTTGTGGGCAAGCATTCTGCCTCGAAGCTTATTGAATTTGCTGTCAAGTACACCATACTCTCTGGCTTTTTCCTGAAGAGTAATGCTTTCATTAGCAACCAGATCGTGCATTTATCAATCATGTTTAATAAGAATGCCCGCTGATTTCAAACCTGATTCCTCAAGAATGTTATTCCATTCAGTCATAAGGTTCTTTTCAACATTATTCCACATAGGAATTTTGTTAAGTCTCAGTCCTCTGGGTTATTCTCTTATCCTCAAAGCTTGTGTTAAGGAACGTTTCCTCCCATTGTGAGCTCCAGTTTTCAGCCTTTTTCCTAGTTGAAATAAGGCAGTTTTCAGATTGCTGGTGTTGTATCCACTGGTACGTTCTGGTTACTAGTGTTCCTGTTCAGCAGTTGTGTTTTGCCCTAGCATGGAGCCTTCTAGAGACCTCTAAATTCATCCTTTGTTAGAGAATACATTACTCCTTGTCTTGTACTGCCTTCATCGGTCATTTTGTACATTTATAGAAATTCCCAGAAAAACAGTGAGTAGAGGTCAAGAACACACATGTGATATGAACTGCAGTATGAAACTCCAGACAAATAGAAGGCAAATCAAATGACAATTTATTTATTTTATTTATTTATTTAAATTTGTTGACTGGGAGTGTCCGACTGGACGTAGGTCCATTTTCAGCGGAGGCCCGGGGAGAAAAGCTCCACAGTTAAAATAAACAGACAGTATTTACATTGGATTACATAGTGATTAACAATTTACATAGCAATTACTTACAGCATATTTACAGATGAAGAACATAGTACATCAGTAGACAACTAGAATCTTTATCTGTGAAGTGCATACCAGACATTAACAAATGATACAAGAAGAAGAAGTTCGTGCTGTATAATAAGTACTGGCTTATGAGCATCTGAGCTTGCTATAATCAAGGTAGTTAGTGGAGTGGAAAGAAAGGTAGTGGTTGGATGGGGTGGATGATATTAGAGTGGGAGTTGCAAGGGTATAGCCAGCATGTTTTTAGTTGCACTTTTACTAAAGTTTTGAAGTGGGTGCATGATGGTATGGAGGTAATTGTGAGTGGGAGTGAGTTCCATAATTTGGCTATGGCGCAAGAGAACAGTGCTTCACCAGCAGAGTTATTGGCTTTAGTGATCTGCAAGTGATTTTTGCTGCTGGATCTTAATGGTTTGGTGGTGCGATAGGGTTGGAGTAGATTCTGGAGGGATGGGACATTTACTGGATGGTTTACTAGTTTGTGGGTGAGTGAGAGTTGATACCACTGAAGGAGGTGAGGGAGTTCAAGCCAGCCCAGTTCAGCAAGTGAGAGACAGTGGTGACTACGGTAGGATGCCCCTGTGGCGAATTTGGTGATTTTGTTGCAGCAGGTCTCTAGCTTGTTTAGATCGCATTGCCTTAGGTTGGTATATATTGGAGAGGCATAAAGTAGGGTGGAGATAAGGTGGGAATTTGCTATTGAAATCTTTGCTGCTTTGGTGAGAAATTGCTTATTTCTGTATAACGCTCCTAGTTTTTTGTGGACTTTTTTTATAGTAATGGATATGTGAATGTCAAATTTTAGTTTATTGTCTATTTCCATTCCTAGCAATTTGGTGTGTTCAGTTGGGTATATAGTGGTGTTGTCTTTTGCCGTGATGTTAAAGTGAGAGTTGTTTTGAGTATGTTTGGTGGGTTAGAAGAGGAGTAGTTTAGTTTTGTTTGGGTTGAGTATTAATCGGGCATCGGATAACCATGTTTCAACAGAGGAAAAGGCTTCCTGTGTGACTTTTTGCAGTTTTGGTAGGGACTGGGCTGAGCAGATGATGGTCGAGTCATCTGC
The DNA here is from genome assembly GCF_019279795.1 of Protopterus annectens. Lineage (NCBI taxonomy): Eukaryota > Metazoa > Chordata > Ceratodontiformes > Protopteridae > Protopterus > Protopterus annectens. Next base: position 1,870,235,529 of record NC_056732.1, read on the forward strand.
ATATTGTATGAGCGTGCCATGTTTGGTGGCAGAGGCTAGATTATTGGTGTAAACAGAGAAGAGTAGGGGTCCAAGGATGGATCCTTGGGGAACCCCTATGGAGACAGGTAGTTGGGGAGATATGTCATTCTGCCATACAACGGATTGTTGGTGGTCAGACAGGTAACTCTGAAACCAGTTGGTGACCGATTGTGAGAAGCATAGGTTATTGAGGACAGAGATAAGTTGTTTGTGTGGGACCATGTCAAATGCTTTAGATAGGTCTAGGAAAGTAGCAGAGGAGAGATAGCCATTGTTTCTATGCTGAAGGATAGTGTTAGTAAAGGACAGTAAGGCAGTGGTGGTGCTATGGTTTGGTCAGAAACCATGCTGAGTACTGGAAAGGAGGTTGTTAGTAAGGAGGTAGTCTGAGACCTGAGAGTGTATGCATCTCTAGTATTTTGGAGAGTGGAGAGAGAATAGCTATGGGGCGGTAATTGGTTAGTTCTGTGGAGGGTCCGCCTTTGTGGAGAGGAATTATATGTGATACTTTCCACAGTGTGGGAACGTAACTTTCTGACAGAGATGGTTAATCAAGATGGATACTGGGTAGGCCAGAGCATCAGCTGCGATTTGTAGGTATTCACTTGGGAGGCTGTCTGCTGCTAATTTGGTGGGTTTAAGTTTAGTTAAGAGTTTATGCTGGAGGTAGGTACAGGAGAAAAAGAGAAGGCAGTGGGGAGATTACTAGTTGAAGGTGTGGGTTGGAGGGGAGGGGGGTTGTGTTGTTTAGCTAGTGATAGTATGGTTTGGGTGAAGTGTGTGTTGAATGAGGTAGCAATATTTTCTGAGGAGTGAGGGATGTTAGGAGGAGGGGTATTGACTTTACCTGGGTGGAGGATGGAGTTTATGGAGGACCAGAATTGTTTGGGGCTGTGTTGTAAGGAGTCTAGGGCAGACTGGTAGTATTGGGATTTGTTCTGTTTTATTAGCTTTGTGACTCTATTGCGTAGTTCTAGGAATTTCTGTCTAGCTGAGGGGGTTTTGGTTTTGCGCCAGTGCTCCCAGGCTTTATCCCGGTTTTTCATTTCTGACTTAGTGGTTTTCTGTAGCCATGGGGAGGGTTGTGCTTTGGTTCTGGAGAATCTTATGGGGGCATGGTAATTAAGGATGTTCAGGAAGGTAGTATTAAAAAATTCAACTGCATCATCTAGACTGAGGTACTTTAGAGGATGCCAGTTACATTCTTTGAGGGATAAGATGAATGTGAGTGGGTTAAAGTTTAGTTTTTTACGTATTTGACGGTAGATGACAGGTTTAGCTTGGTATTAGTATTTTGGAGTAGGAATGTTGGGGAGTGATCACTGAGGCTATCTGATAAGCAGCCTGTTATATATGACTGGGGGCTCTTACTGACTAGTATCCAATCCAGGGTAGTGTGCTTGGTGGAGTTTTATTTATCCTGGTTGGTGACTGGACTAGTTGAGTGAAGCCATGAAGGTGTACATGATGGGTTGGATTGTTGCCAGAACAGGATTGCCAGTCAATATTGAAATCACCTAAGATGATAGTTTCTTGGGGGAGATGGTGGGTAGACCAGCTGAGGAGGTTTTCTAGGGGAGGGATGTTTTGGCCAGGTGGGAAGTAGCATCCAATTATGTTGATGGTTTTGTTTTGGTTAATTTTGATGTTGGTATATATTATTTCTTCATTGCATATTTGTGGTGCTGATGATTTTAAGATCTGGATGTTTAGATGCTGTTTAAATATTATAGCTACACCACCTCCTGTTTTGTTTAGCCGGTCTATTCTTAGTATGCTGTAACCTGTAGGGAGTATTTGCTCACTGGTAATGTGAGGTTTTAGCCAGGTTTCTGTCAGGATGACTATATCTGGGGAGTACAAGTCTATGGTGGCATGGAGTTCATGGACTTTGTTGGATATACTTCTAATATTTAGGCATAGTAGAAGGAAGTCACTTGGCTTTCTATTGGCTGTAATATGGGAGAAGTTGTGGTTTCTAGTCTGATTATGAAGATTGGGGTTGGAGATGGTAGGGCCAGGGTTGGGGTGGATGTCTCCACTTAGAGCTAATTTTAATAAGCATGAGATTATTAGTTTTCTCAGTTTTTGAATGTGTTTGTTTATAAGGGAAACTTTATGATTGTGCTCTGTGGGTAATAGGTATGGTGGGTGGGTTACTATGTTAAGTTGTAGGGATGCTTTATGTTTGAGAAATATAGTTGGTAGAATATGTGGGGGGTGCATAGGGATGGTTCTTGAGCTGGTGGGAGGGGAGCTGAGTGTGGGTGAGACATGAGTGGTGGTGTGAGTAGTAGTACAGTGGTAGTGGTTGAGTGGGGGAATGATGGAGCTTTGGTAGGATGTAAGATAAGCAAGGAGAGTGCATGCAGTGAGCATAGGAAAGGTATGCTTGACATGTTAGTTGAGGAGGTGTGATAGTAGTGGGAAGATGGAGCAGGTAGTGTTGGGTTAGTGCTGTGGTTGGCTGTTAGAAAGATGGGAGGGGTTTGAGTGCAATAAAGGTGGGACCACCGGGGGCGGGAGGGAATAGGGGGCAGGGTGGGGAGCGAAGTGGGTAGAGACCCTGTTAGTTGCTCGTATGAGGGGCTGGAAACAATCACAAAGCAAAGACAAGTATATGTTAAGAAACAATCACAATTGACCAAGGACTGCTCTGAAACTGTAAGTCATTTCTTAATTTCTCAGGTGGAAAACAGGATAACCTTGTATCAGTAGGCTACTGTGGTCATAGTTTAAATTTACAAACACACAGTATTGATCAGTTATGGATACTATTTGTTAACAGAAGGGAATAAGAGAAGTGGAAGATGTGTGTGTGTGTGTGTGTGTGTGTGTGTGTGTGTGTGTGTGTGTGTGTGTGGTGGTGTGGGGGGGGGCTGCTTACAACCAAAGCAGTGTGCTCTCCAGGGGAAAATGAATATTGGCTCAAACAGGTAGACACATACTCAAAGTTAACTGTAGCTGTTTGCAGACAGTTCAGACCCGGACTGCGCTTTTCTTACAAGAATGTTAAAGGTGGTACTGCAGTTGAATACGTAAGAGTGGTGTTAGGTTCAAAGTTAACTGTAGCTGTTTGCTACAGAGATCACCAATGGCTCTGGTAAATCCACCTCACATTCAGGAGCCCTATGTCTCACTAAAAGTGAGTCACAGAATCAACAAGCTACAGCAGAGACCCATACATGTCAAGCAGAGTGCCTCTTTGGCCCTCTTCAAAAGGAACCTTGATGATTGGATGGAAGATATGAAATTCACCCTGGGGATCACATCAGTCATCCTGCTAGACAGGGGTCCAGGGAAGTAAATATTGTGGGAAAAAATAGCCAGGTAATTGTTATGGTTATGCCAATAGCCTAGTACCAACATATGAACCTATGAGAGGAGATAGTTGTCTCCAGCATTAAGGTAGAAGACTGATTTCACTTTCTAGATATTAATTGCATATTAAATAGAATGCTTTGATTCTATAAGCCCCACCCGAGCTATTAAAGCTATTAAAGGGGCAGTCTACCAGTTTGAAAGAGTTACTTTACCTCGGTCCAAAAAGGAAACACTGATATCCACTTGATGACATTACAGTTAATCCCTGCCCGCATACGTTTCTTTTTTTTTTTATTAGTGTACCCTGTCCCATTACTGTTTTGTTTCACCTGGTTAACTCTAAAATTGCAGTACTACTTCCTAGTGATCTATATTTCTTACGTTCCATTTTTTACTTAATTACAATGATCAGGATTGTGGATAACCGGCAGTTGCAGCACCAGGTCTACAAAACATTAACAAGATCAAAGTCTCTCCATCTTTAGGATCATTGTCTTCACAATTTTTTTGAATACCGTTAGGATGCAATGCACACAGAAATTATATATTTTTAAATTTTCCCTTTAGGTTATTACAGGGATTGGCACGAGGATGGTTCTGAATGATAGCATAGCAATACGTGCTTACTAAGAGGTGTCTACTTGCTGATCCTCAACAAAAGTTATTCTTTCCTTTTTTCCACAGTTTTCTAAATTGTTTGATTTTATTTTATTTTTTTATCCACTGGGTTTGATATCTGAAAGGATGAAGTTGCATTTATCTCATTTCTGTAGCGAGCAACATTTGGACAGTACTACAGGTAATATGCGATTATGACTACAGGGGAAATGACCTGCTTTTGGCTTAGTCTGAAATCATCTTATGAAAACTTAAATAAAAACACCACATGAACAATTTGCAGCCTTTCTACTTTTTTACTCACTGTGCCTAAATTGCTCCACGATAAACAATGGGCATTATCTTAAAAGAGAAAAAGAAATTCAATTTCATCTTTACAATTTTTATTGTGAAGTGTGGCAGGACACTACGTATCTGTGGATAGTGGCTAGTACATATTGCCCACAGAAATAACCCATTCATCTTTTTTTTTTTCTTGAGTTCTTTCAGCAATCAAATCGATGGTGGCTTTGAATGACAGTAAAGTAAGCCTTAGAGATCATCTGCCTAGAAGAATTGATCTCTAGCACATCTGCCCCCAATCCTCAACTAAAGTTTTTCTGTTGTAGGTTTATTTGTTGGACAATCTCAGATAAACAAAGAAAACAAAGAAGGCATCTAAGCTGTAGTTCTCTATGTTTCTAACTGTATCTAAGAGAAATTACTGTACCCTAGACTTACTTAGTCATAGCAAGGCAAGACAGATGTGGTGAGCGGGTTTTCCAGCTGATGTTGTCAGGCCAAAGACAAAATACAAAAAATGCCCAGTCACTCTCTCAGAGAGTTCTTAAATTAATATCTCAAATATTGCTGCTGGGATACTTGCAGGATGACATCACTTTTGTGATACCAGGTGAAATCCCCCATTGCTAGAAACTGCCAGCATTTAGCATCTCCATGTGAAACATACATAGACCTTAGATCTTTTGGCAAATGGTGGAAGTCATAAAACAATTTATATTCCTCCAGACTTAAAGACAATACAAATATGTCTAGTTCTAGACATTATGTCTGCTATTGCACTAAAATTGAAAGATAACAACTCTTTTGTTTATGGCCCAGCCATAAGTAACTCAACCTCAACCATTCTTCTGAAATTTCAGTCTCCCTTGTTAAAACATACATCAAAACAGTTACAATTGTGTATAAAAATATCTCTTCGGCACATGTCTATACAATATGACATACAGTTTTAATACATTTGTAACACAGACATATGAATAATGTTGCTATTCACAAATGACACACAACCACTTACAAAATTCCAGATAGCTGGGCTGGCAGTATCTCCTTCTATCACACTTCTATATAAATCATATTAATATTCACAAATGACATATAATTATTTACAAAATTCCAGATAGCTGGGCTGGCAGTAGTTCCTTTTATGACAATATGGGTCTACTTTCATTCATTGACAGTTATACACACAGTAAGTAACCACTTGGCCACCAGGACAAAACAGCTAACCAGAACACATTTGACCCCCCCCCCAACTAAATATACCAACTCTGAGATTGCACTACACTAGAAGACAGGGCAAAGTTCACCATGGTGGCCAAGGGGTTACTTACCATGCATATAATTGTCTGTGATCTGGGTTTCTTTATTTTGATCTTTCATAGAAGTGGGATTACCAACTTGCGATTCGGGTAAGTATACTTTCAGTGAATGAAAGTAGACCTATATATATATATATATATATATATATATATATATATATATGTGTGTGTGTGTGTGTGTGTGTGTGTGTATGTATGTATGTATGGGTCTACCTCAGAAGACTGAAAAACCAAAAGACTGAATCCCAGCATCAAAATATTGAATGATGGAATTTGTCCCCTCTCTACTATTGTGCGATCTTGGAGTTTTATATATATATATATATATATATATATATATATATATGTATATATATATATATATATATATATATATATATATATATATATATATATATATATATATATATATATATGTGTGTGTGTGTGTATGTAAGTGTGTAAGTAATGTTGAACCTTTTTGTAGATATTGATACTAGTCTGGAAATTCAAGAACTTAAATGGAAGTTACAATTAAATGCTAACACCTACCATGGGCTGAATGAAACTCTGAATATTAAGTTTATGCTTAGATGGTTACAACGAAACTTTGATCTATGCCTTTAAAACACAGAGGGCACCTGTTTTACTGCTTTGTTAGCGTGATACATTTTACTGATGACTGAGTTTTACTGAGTACTGTTTTTATGGCTTTTGAGAGTTTACACTTCAAAGTACAATGTTTCTTTCCCAGTAATCAATAGTTTTTAAACACTAACCAACAGCTCTGCCGAGGCCCTCCCAATTTACATCATTTTGACACTTAGGTTTTCTCAGTATTCACATTACATCATCTTGACACTTAGTTTGGAGTTCCCAGGCCACAAACTGCATTATTTAGCAAGCTAACACCTGCTCAGGAAACTACAACAATAAAATACATTTCACATGTACACTCCAGCAGAAACCAGAGCAATAAAGCACCTTCCACATATAAATTTTGACCCTTAACTTTAACCTTAAAACAATGGGCATGCAACCTTCATCCAGACTCACTGGATCTGACTTGTAAAACATCAAAGAGATTCATAAGATCTTATCAACTTCAAAAGACACATTTTAAATGCTTGGCTTGGTTTTCCTTACAGCAGATGGCAATGTTGCAACAATTGCTCCCTTGCTCTCCAAGTCCCCAATAAGGCTCCCCACTGGCACAGCTATAGGCTCCAGATCTCAGCCTAGCTGGCAAGCTAACCTCCAGTACCCTCTCTGTCCAACCAGTGCTTCATGTCCCTGCCCAGGTAGCTGACACACACCCACACTGAGATAAGTATTTATACAACTTCACAGACACTACTGGGAAAGGCTGACACAGATTCTTCAGCTGTGCCCCTTTACCCAAACTATATGGTTGCAATTTCTCCACCACCAGCTAATATTATCAGCTACTAAAAGGCCCTTAAAAGGGTGTCCAATTATTACTGTGCAATATTATTATCCAATTGGTAATGTGACAATTCAATCTAAGGCTTATTTTAGAGTGACCAGTTACAATGAACTCTATAAATATGCAATGTACTCTAGAGCCTACTTCTCTACAAACCAGCCACAGGTAAAGGTTTCTAAAATATTTAATAATAAATAATTAAAACACAAGGCAATACTACTGTACCACAGAGATATCTAAGAGTTCAGAGATCACACAGAAACTTAAAACAATACAGTAGGACAGGTCTGATGTCAAAGAAAAATGCTTAATCTAACTTTCTAATCTTTAGCTTAAGAGAAAACACAGTGCTATAATCCTACTTACATACATAAAGAGCAATATAAGCAGTGCTGGGTTAGATGTCCAAGATCAAATGCTTGCAGTCTCTCACTGAACAATAGTTTTTAAACACTAACAAACAGCTCTGCTATGGCCCCTCCCAAATTACATTTTGACACTTAGGATTTCCCAGGCAAACAAACTGCATTATTTAGCAAGCTAACACCTGCTCAGGAGACTACAACAATACAAGACATTTCACATATACACTCCAGCAGAAACCAGAGCAATAAAGCACCTTCCACATGTAAATTCTGGCCCTTAACTGTAACCTTAAAACAATGGGCATGAAACCTTCATCCAGACTCACTGGAGCCGACTTGTAAAACATCAAAGAGATACATAAGATCTTGTCAACTTCAAAAGACACATTTGAAATGCTTGGCTTGGTTTTCCTTACAGCAGATGGCAATGTTGCAACAATCTTGAAGTTCACATTTTACAGTGTTTTCTTTCATTTAAAAACATAAGCCTGTATTTTACATTTATTTATACAGCTGATAGAATTATGCATCAAATTCCATTTGACTAGCCTGGCAGCCTTCGCCCATCTTCCTCCAATCTTCACATCTCTTTCCCCCCCCGGGGAACTCAAGCAAGTTTTTCAAGTGCCCCTTGAGAAACATTGCTTGAGAGTGTCAGGTCTATCTGGGTGTACCTCACCCCATTCCCTGTCTTGACAGCCCATCTGTATTGGCATTGCTACTCCCACTGTGCTGCTGCACTGACCTATCATATGCTTGCAACCCCAGGCTCCATCTTAGCAACTTGGCATTTGCTGACTGGCTCTGTTTAACCATGTTAGACGGTTGTGATCTATCATCACAGTGAATTTTCTTCCATACAGATAAGGCTGAAGTTTTTGCAGTGCCCACGCTATGGCTAGACATTAATTTTCTACCGCTGCATAGCATTCCTCCCTGGTCTGGAGCCTATGACTGAGATAAACCACTGGGTGCTCTTCTCACTCTGAAGAAATCTGGCTAAGTACAGCCCCCACCCCATAGTTTGAAGCATCCACCTGCACAACAAATTCTTTGCTATAGTCTGGACTGGCTAACACAGGGGGTCCTCCCAAAGCTTCCTTAAGCTTCTGAAATGCCTGCTCACATGCTGGGGTCCACACTACCTTATCTGGCCTGTTCTGCCTTGTCAGGTCTGTGAGGGGAGCAGCTATGGTACTATAATTGGGAACAAACTTTCTGTAGTACCCTGCTGTCCCTAAGAATGCCCTCACCTGCTCTGTAGTAACAGGTGCAGGCCATGCCTGAATGGCTTCCACTTTGGCAGGTTCTGGCCTTATCTTACCACTCCCCATTCTATGTTCTAGGTAGGAGATGTCTGCCATACCCACCTGACATTTGCTTGGCTTAATGGTCAACCCTGCCCTCTGTAGACTGCCCAGCACCTCCCTGACATGCTGAAGGTGCTCTTGCCAGGAATGGCTGTAGATAGCAATGTCATCCATGTAAGCAAGGGCAAACCCTCCTGCTCCTGCTAAGATATGATCTACCAGCCTCTGGAAAGTTGCTGGGGCATTCTTCATCCCAAAGGGCATCTTTGTGAACTCATACAAGCCAAAAGGAGTCACAAAGGCTGACTTCTCTCTAGGACTAGGAGTCAAAGGCACCTACCAGTAACCCTTAGTAAGATCAATGGTTGTAAGATACTTAACCCCACCCAGCTGCTCTAGGGCCTCATCTGTCTTAGGCATGGGGTAAGCACCTGCCTCTGTGTGACTATTTAATTTCCTGTAATCCACACAGAACCTGGTGCTGCCATCCTTCTTTGGCACCAACACCACTGGTGAGTCCCAGGGACTGTTGGACTCTTGAATCACCCCTAGTTCCAACATCTCCTGTACCTCTTCCCTCAGAGTCTGTGACTCTCTCAGGCACCCTATAAGGGGCCTGCCTGATAGGCCTTTGGGGTCCTGTATCCACCTGGTACTGCACCAGGTGGATGCTCCCTGGTTTCCCAGTGAACACGTCCCCAAATTCCTGCAACACTGCTTGGATTTCTCAAACGTGGGTAGGAGATAGCTGCTATGACATTGCTACCCCTTCCACCGAGATGTCAGCCCGAGCCTCACTGAGGACATCAGTCACAAGATCTCTCTCAGACTTCTCCTGCAATCCACTGCAAATGCTCAGCACAAGGGCCTCCCTATCATAGTAAGGTTTCATCATGTTAACATGGTACAATTTGTGCCCCTGCCATCTGCCTAGCACTTCCACCATGTAGTTAACATCACTTACCTTTCTTACCACCTTGTAGGGTCCCTCCCAAGCTGCTTGCAGCTTGTTGTGTCTGACAGGAATGAGAACCATTACCTGCTGCCCTACAGCATATTCCCTAGCTCGACCATTCCTGTCGTACCAGTACCTTTTTCTGTTGTTGGGCTTCTGCCAGGTTCTCCTGGGCCAAGCCCATGAGTTCCCTGAGCCTTGTCCAGAGGTTTAGGATGTATGTCACAACAGACTCCTTGTGAGACTCACACTCACCTTCCCACTCATCTCGAATTAAATCTAGAGGTCCCCTCACCCTATGCCCATACAGCAACTCAAAGGGTGAAAAACCTATGGATTCCTGGGGAGCCTCTCTGTAAGCAAACAGATGGGGCAAATATTCGTCCCACTCTCTCTTAAACTGATCTGAAAATGCCCGTAGCATGGACTTGATTGTAGAGTTTAACCTCTGAACAAGACCATTAGTCTGGGGCTGGTAGGGGGTGGTCTTCATGTGCTTCACCCCACAGGACTTCCACAGTCAAGCCAGTAGGTTTGACAGGAAATTGTAACCACTGTTAGACAGTATTTCCTTTGGAAATCTACCCTGCTGAAAATCTCTAGCAAAGCATTTGCTATCTTCTCGGCCTCAATGGAGGACAAAGCCACTGCCTCAGGGTATCGTGTAGCATAATCTACAATCACTAGGATATACTTTTTCCCTGTGGAATTTAGGGTACTCAGAGGAAACACAATATCCATAGCTACCCTCTGAAATGGTTCCACAATCACAGGCAAAGGCATCAAAGGAGTTCTCACCTTGTCTCCTGCCTTGCCTACCTTTTGGCACTGCTCACAGATCCTGCAGTACCCTGTTACATCTCTGGAAATTCCAAGCCAATAGAAGTTTTGCATAATATGCCTTTTTGTATGTTTTATGCCCATATGACCTGCAAAGGGAATATCATGGGCTATGGGTAGAAGTGCCAGACGGTAAGCTCTAGGCACTACCAACTGCTGTACTCTCTCACCTTCTAGCCCTCCCTCAGGGGTCCACTCTCTGTACAGTAATCCTTTGTTCCAGTATACAGATTCCACCTTCCCTTGAGAATCAGGTGCCTCCCGAGCTACCTGCCTCAGGCCTTGCAATGTAGGGTCTGAGAGCTGAGCCTGTCTCAAGTATCTCCTTGTATCCCTTCCAGCTCCCCTTCCACAGGATATCTGGCATCCTCTGACAGTGGTGCCTCACTGTCAGCCTGGGTACTACTACTCACTTCTACCTTTGCAGTCACTCTGTCTGAGGGAACATCAGTACCCACCAGCAGCTGTGGCTCACATTCAGTTTCACTGCTACAGCGTAGCTCACTCCCTGAAGTAACCACCTCACCAGTCCTGGCTGTAAGTATGCAGTCTGTCTGGGTCTCCCCCAGGCTACCAGACTCACATGCTTGTCTCCTAGCCTGACTGCGTTTAACTGCATAAGTACATGGTACTACTTCATCCAAATCCTTCCCCCTCAGGACATCTGCAGGATGGTAATTCCATACCTCTGTTGTCTCATGACAACCTACTATTGGCATTTTGTCTTTTTCACTTGCTGGCTCTTTCACCTTTTGTTCTCCACCTTGCCTCCGTGGACACCTGTATGCCACATGACTCCACTGGTTGCATTCAAAACATTTAACCCTAGCTCCTGGCCATATACCTGGACTAGTGGCTTCCCCTGCTACTGGTGGATTCTGTTGGGGCAGTCTGTGCTGCCCACCATGGGTTCCTTTAGTCCCATTAGCAGTACTGGGGGTCCCTTTCCTGTGCAGGGCTGTCCTGCTTGCTAGGTACAGGTCTCCCTTCTTCCCCAACTCCTCTGAAATAGCACACTCTCAGCTAACCAGATCCTCATGTCCTCAGGCAAAGTACTAAGGGCTTGTTCCCTTACCAAAATGTCTGCCAGCCCTTCAAAAATGGTGACATGACATCCACTCACCCAGCTATGAAAATAAGTGCTCAGTTCAGCAACATATTCACATATATTTTCATCTGCCTTGCGTCTATGCTCACAACTTTTTCCTATACATTTCAGGTGTTAGCTTAAAAAAATTCCAACAAGTTTCTTTTTACAGCAGTATAATCAAAACAGTCAGTGTCATGCATTTTTGCTAAAGAAGTTACAGCTTTACCATGGAGTAAAGGGGTCAGAAACCATACCCAGAGCCCTTGGTCAACTTCATACTGTTTACATGCTCGCTCAAACATATGAATGAAGCTATCAAAATTATACCCCTCTTTAAACTATGGAAGAAATTTACTGACCTTTTGTGCTTCTGGGGTCCAGTTACTCCCTTCCCCATCACCTCCATGACTCTGGAAGAGAGTCAGCATTTTCCTCTCATGCCTCCTCTGCTGTTCATTTTCCTCGGCTTATAGACTCCTCATTTTCTCAGCTGCTTATAGTTCCATGCGCCTGGCCTCCAACTCAAGTCTCTGTAGCTCCATCTAGACTTTTAAGTCCACTGCAGAAAGGTTGAACTGTCCATTCTCCGAGGATATTGTATCTCCACTGTCAGTCTGATTGTCCTCCAGGCTGCTGTTTTCTGATGCAGCTGTAACCAAGGCTGCAATCAGGTCTGCCTTAGTCAAGTTTCCATGCACCAGTCCCCTAGCCTGGCACATCTCCGCCAGCTGGCTCCTTGTCAGCTTTCCATACTCCTCTGCTAACAATTAGCAATGAAAAACAAGTCCAAGCAACTGTAGAGTCAAATCTATAATTTAATAAATACTTAAAGCACTTTTCGTTTGCAGTCTATGCAAACTTCTTCAGAAGTGAAAATACATAAAATACGTCATCCTTTTAAAAACACTTGATCAAAAAACATGTGACGGATTTGTTAACTGACAAGTGCTGTTTAACTAACAATTACTAATATTGCATAGAGCCTGTTATCAACTAAAATTCCTCTGCTGACATACTGCCTGCTCACCCTGACTAACACTAAGCTAACAAAAGAAATAAAACAATTATGATCTGAACTCTGAATATACACTGTGTGGCTGTTTTAGAGTACAAAACACTTTTAGAGATCACTGTACATAAGCTACAGGAATTCACTCTACCCACACCACTACAAGCCAATTAGTGTTTGCCAACTAATCAATATGTGATGTGGATCCCACCACAGCAAACCAATATGTGATAGGATATCACAGCCACTGCCACCAATATGTATATGTGATGCCCACACCCTGGCCCAGCAATCAAGGAGCCTCAATTCTCACCACTGACACCAGAGAGGGTGACTCCTGGAAGAGGAAAGGATAACTAATACACACAGTAAAGTACAATTTCCCTTAAGTGCACACAGAAATCACAGTCAGTCTGGGGCTGGTTGCTCCCTTGCTCTCCAGGTCCCCAATAAGACTCCCCACTGGTACAGCTATAGGGTCCAGATCTCAGCCTAGCTGGCAAGCTAACCTCCAGTACCCTCTCTGTCCATTTAGTGCTTCATGTCCCCACCCAGGTAGCCGACACACATCCACACTTTGAGATAAGTGTTTATACAACTTCACAAACACTCCTGGGAAAGGCTGACACAGATTCTTCACCTGTGCCCCTTTACCCAGACTATACGGTAGTAATTTCTGCCACCACCAGCTAATATTATCAGCTACTAAAAGGCCCTTAAAAGGGTGTCCAATTATTGCTGTGCAATATTATTATCCAATTGGTAATGTGACTATTCAGTCTAAGGCTTATTTTAGAGTGGCCTATTACAATGAACTCTATAAATATGCAATGTACTCTAGGGTCTACTTCTCTACAAACCAGCCACAGGTAAAGGTTTTTAAAATATTTAATAATAGATAATTAAAACACAAGACAATACTACTACACCCCAGAGATATCTAAGAGTTCAGAGATCACACAGAAACGTAAAACAATACAGCAGGACATGTCTTGTCGACTTCAAAAGACACATTTGAAATGCTTGGCTTGGTTTTCCGTACAGCAGATGGCAATGTTGCAACAATCTTGAAGTTCACATTTTACTGTGTTTTCTTTCATTTAAAAACATAAGCCCATATTTTGCATTTATTTATATAGTTGATAGAATTATGTATCAAATGCTATTTGACTAGGCTGGCAGCCTTCGCCCATCTTCCTCCAATCTTCACACCAACCCAATCAATAATCACAGAAATATGGGCCAACTAGTCTCAGTCATTTTTCTAGACCTGTCCAAAGCTTTCAATATGGTCAACCATAATATAGTCCCCAAAACACTATCCACCCTAAATATGAGCTCCCCCTCCATCTCGTGGTTTAAAAACTACCTAGCAGGGTGACAACAAGCAGAATTATGGCAGAACCAACTATCCCCTCTACTGCCAATATCCTTAGGAGTACCTCAGGGCTCAATACCTGTCCCATTACTCTTCTCTCTATTTACTAACTGACTCTCCATCACCCCACCCAATGCCTCAGTCATTCAATATGCAGATGACACCACTCTTATATGTGCAGCCCACACACTACATGACCTCCACACACTAATCCAAGAATGCTTCTTCCTTGTAGAGACTTGGTTCAGCAACTCCATACTTATCTTATACTACCCAACTAAAATCCCAGCACTCCAAAAGCTAGTTACACCATATTCTACAACAAGACCCCTAAGATCAACAACCCCTAACCACCTACAAGTCACCAAACATAATAATGAAGCCGGGAAAGCTCTCTTTGGCTATTCCATCTCAAAAGCATAGAATAACCTACCCTGCCACCTTACCCCCACCACACAATTTTAAAAAACTCCTCAAGGCTCACTTTATGAACATCTGGCTCCTGTAACCCCCCCCCCCCCAGGATAAAGAATAAATCGACAACCTGTCCCCACTTCTTAAATATTACACCCTCAACTTAAAAACCCTCATGCTCACACTCTCCTGGCTCAACATCACTACTTTATCAATAACTCAGTATAAACATCTTGAATAGCATTTTTGGTTTCCAACTATGTAGAACTAGATAGTAAAACTGAATGTCGTTAGAGCCAGGGGCTGTATTACATCTACTACCTAACAGGCAGTCTGGCATCTCTATCTTATACTACCTAGTTTATATACTCCTGCACTATTCCATTGTACTCCAGAGATCCTATGTGCTATGCTATGTCCTATTGCATTTTATATTGATTTTATTTTAAGTAATAATTGCATTGTAGTGCTTCGTATGTTATTCTCATGTGATTTATGAATGTATGTAAACATTATGTATTAACTGGAGCTTTTCTCCCCAGGCCTCCACTGAAAAAGGACCTGTGTCCAGTCAGACTTTCCTGGTAAACAAATGTAAAATAAATAAAATAAATTTCTCTCAGATGTTTACTACTAGGCAACATTGCATGTTTATGGCACCTTGTGACTATATGGAAGAGAGCACATTTTATTCTTTTCTCATTCTTTTTCTGATGTTCTGCATACTTAATAAAGAATGAACGTGCTCAAAATTGGTTCAGCTTGTCTATTTCTCTCTAGAAAGTGAAGGTTTTTTTTTTCTTTTATCGTTTCTTTTTGTCTTTTTTAATCCTTTTGTCAGTTTTTATTTGAATATATATATGTGTGTGTGTGTGTGTGTGTGTGTGTGTGTGTGTGTGTGTGTGTGTGTGTGTGTGTGTGTGTGTGTATAAAAGATGAGTGGTCTGAGGGACACTAAAGGACATAGCAGATTCACCACTTACAGCTGAGGCAAATTGGGGGTCTCAAAGGCTGTTTGCTTTTTTCTTTTTGAGGTTGGAAGAAAGACTGACTGTGGGACTTGGGTTTTTTTCCATGTTCAAGCCAAAAACAATCCGCAAAAGCTGGTAAATCTTAAGTTTTAGTCACTTTTAGGTTCATAGGTAGGTACTAGGCTATCTGCCCAAGGGCATTTATAAGCCTAGCCAGAGTGTGTCAGCTTTCACCACCCCATTGATTAATTAACTGAGCCTCTGTCAAGAAGAGCCAATGAAGTGATCCCAGGGGTGTATTTTCTGTTACTCATCCACTCGTCAAGGTTTCTCTTGAAGAGTGCTAGTGAGGGGCTCTGCCTAATGTAGTTAGGAATTTTGTTTCAAAGCATGGGGAGTCTCTGTGACAAGAATCTATCCCTCCAGCATGTTCTATTTATTGTTGTGGTGAGGTTTAGCTCACTAGAGAGAGTGGCTCGCAGTGACTTGGATTTCTTTAGGTGGAGCATGTCCATCAATTCTGAGTTGGACATGGCTTTGTAAGTCAGGCAGAGATCATGTCTGAGTAAGCGATATGCCACTGAGTACAGCTGAGGTTTTTCCAGTCGGGCTGCATAGGACATATGTTTGAGACCAGTAATCCTCTTGGTGAGGTACGTTTGTGGTCTTTCCAGCTTTTGGAAGTGCCTAGTGAGGTACATCCCAAATGGGGCATTGTACTCTATGATGGGTCTGATGAGTGACAAGTAGAGGGGCACTATAACTTCTTTATTTCTAGATGCGAACCCTTTAGTAATTAGATGGGCTACATAGGATTTCCTAACTACTTTGGCAATATGATTGTCAAAGGAGAGATTACTATCTACCTGGGTCCCCAGATCTCTTATTATCTCTTCTGTATTAAGGGGGCTGCCACCTATGTGATAATTCATGGGTGTTTTGTTTTTCCCAAATGGGATGACTATGCATTTTTTGGCATTTAGCTTGAGACCATGACTTTGACACCACATGTCCATCTCAATAAGGCCCTTCTGGAGAATGTCCGTGTCAGCCGGAGAGTCAGTTATGGCTCCCAGTTTGCAGTCATCGGCGAACTTGGTTAGCCATAGTCCTCCTGTGTTTGCCTGTACTTCTGAGAAGTATATGCCAAACAGTAGGGGTCCCAGGACTGAGGCTTGTGGGACACCACTTGTGACTGGTTTAGAGTCTGACCTGGAGCCCGCTATTCTTACCGTGTGAGTTCTGTCTGTAAGCCAGTTGGCAACCCATCTCATGATGTAGGGTTTTATGTTCAGGCTGGTGAGTTTTTCTATAATTCCCGATTGGGGAATGGTGTCAAAAGCCTTGGCAAGGTCAAGGTAGGCTGTGTGAACTACCATCCCCTCATTTATGGCCTTGGTGACTGTCTCGAAAAAAATCAGCCAGGTTTAGTAGGCATGATCTGCCTTTAACATAGCCAAACTGGGTCAGGTCAAGTGTTTGGAGGTTCCCAATGTCTTTGTTAATGAGTTCCATGATGATGCACTCCATAGCCTTGCAGACCAGGCTAGTCAGGCTTATGGGGTGATAGTTATCAGGGTCAGTTGTGGCCCTTCCTTTGTGGAGCAGAATAACCATTGCTGTGCACCATTCTATGGGCATGTAGCCTGTGGAGAGGCTGAGGTTGAACAGTGTGTTTAGGTGGAGGGTTAGTTCATTCTGTAGTTCGTGCAAGACGCAGCCTGGAACACCATCTGGGGCCATTGACACTGTGCTTTTTCCACACAAAAAGAAAGTAAAATACACTTAAATGTTAACCATTTGAAACGTCTTGAGTCTCATTAAAGAAAGAAAATGCCCCTGAAAGTAAAGAACATTCCTATCAGTCAGCATGATTACCTGCCTCTTCAGCCCCCCAACCCTGGAAAACCTTCCTGTTTCTGACACTCCATCCTTCTTACTGGAATCAGATTGCTGCAGAGAGATGGGTTCTGAAGGTAATCCAAAGGGGATGTAATACTTCAGTGGGTATCCCCTCTCCTTACCATTAGATTCTCCCTTGCTCAGGGAACCAGATTCCTCTATTTCTACCCATTACACACAGAAATAAGAAAAGCAATCTTCGGTACACCTCCACGGCTTTAGTTGCACTCTTCTGAAGAACTATTTTAAAAAACTTTTAAAACAAACTTTTAATAGAAACAGTGATAATAAAAACTGCCACAGTCAAACTTTAGCATGGAGAGCTATAACAACAGATAAGCACGTTCGGCAATGAGCCTTCTTCAGATCACCATCTAAGCCTAATATAATGGGTGTTCCAGCTGCTTGAATGTCAGAAACATGCAGAGACTCATGTGGCTGTAAACCCATCTGATCTTCTGCTCATACTCAAAACTGAATGTGAGTTCAGCAACACAGCTACTGCACCATCTGCTCGCTTTGTAGGAAATGGATGCAAGCAAATGCTTGCCATGGACCAGGTAACCAGAGGAAAGGGAGATGGGAGGGTGATTTTATGTTTAGGTAGGGGGACAGGGAGTGGAGTGGGGACTACAATGTTATGGAGCATGCTTTTAGGTGCAGAGGTGGAATGTGCAGGAGTCCAGAGTGTTTGTTGGACTCCTGGTAATCAACTATGAACCCCAGATACTGGTGTCTCCCACACTGGTGAACAATGTTGCCACCAATATGACGACTTGATGTGGAGGAAGGGGGTAACCTTGGACACTTGGGTCCAAGAAGCTCAGGCTGTGCAGAGCCCACAGATATGTCAGAATGTTTGTTACTACTTTATTATTATAAAAGCTGAATCTGTACAAAACTGGTATGTATAATGGTTTGCTTCTCTTCCAACAGCTGCAGCTGAACTGGCTTGCAATGTCCAGTCTCATGCAGGGCACCTGGCCAGGATGCACAGTGAGTGTGGTAAGTAGGGAAAATATCTGATAAATGTAGGGCAATAACCACTGTAATGTTTAGGGCTGTCATCTGGACAGTTTAAATCAAATAATGCTCTCTATTCCTCCAACTCCAGGAACAAAGTATATAGGTAAGATAGCTCTTCTTTTGGGCACATATAATGTGTATAAGTGACAGATTCTAAGGAACAATAACAATAAGGCTGAAAGTAGGATTGTGCTTTGATAAGTAATGTGGGCAAATAACTGCAGTAGGACTGTATTCACTGCATGTGTGTTCTTACCTGACACCAGTCAACTGTAAAAATGAAATTAATAAAGAATGCAGAAATAATTGTGTGATACATGAAGTGCAATACCCACAGTAAGATTCACTGCATGTGTGTTCTTACCTGACACCAGTCAACTGTAAAAATGAAATTAATAAAGAATGCAGAAATAATTGTGTGATACATGAAGTGCAATACCCACAGTAAGATTCAGGCCTGTCATCTGGCCAGTTTGAGTCAAATAACACTCTCTATTCCTCTATTCTTCCCTGTTGGGGAAGCCTCACTCCAGACTCCAGCCTCTGCCATCACAGGACCAGTGAAGGAACAGTGCAGACAGTCCCATAGATGAGGACTTGAGTCGCACTGCTACTTTTTGGATGCTCCTGAGACTGGGATTCCACAACACCCTCCCCATCCAAAGTGTTCACCTCCCTCTTGTGTCACACACCAGTCTTGTCTGCTGTCTTGTTTGTCTTGTCTGTCTGCAAAAGCTTCCTCTCCCAACTTACTTCTCCCACATGTACCTATGTCCCTTCTCCAAAATTCCATTCTCACCTTAAAAAAATGTGCACCTGTCCCCCCAAAAAATATTGTCCCATACATAGCTCTCCATTTCACACACGTGTCCACTGGACACATGTAATTTGGTCCAATTGGCTTGACAATGCAGTTAAGTTGTTGTCACCCCTCTCTGAGGGGGTGACAGTCCAAATTCAGTTAAAAGATCTGCTAAAATGCATGGTTGTTGCTGATGAAAAAATGGATAGCTATGGTTCTTTCCTACACTTGTCCTGCACATCCCTACCTGCTTTTCACTATGTTTTTCTCTGTGCTTGCACTCCCTTTTCACCACTGTCCTATTTCCCCACTTTTCTTTTTTAAAGACTTTTTGTATGATGTGGCATGGTGCACTGTATCGCTTAAATATGCTAAATAGTGCTATACTGATATATGCTTTAGGAACAATATTAATCACATTCAAAATGTAGATCTGCATCCTATTTCGAACCTACAACCCTAACATCTTTAAAACAGAGCTGCTAATGAAAATGGGTGTTTTAAGGAAAAACATAGTAATGCTGTAGTTCCAACATTAAGCATTTTTAAATTAAGTGGCTCATTGAGCAGTGTCGTGCAAACCAGCTAAAAGATTTATACAAAAATAGTACTGTAATTAGCACTCTAGTACACAAATACATCACTACAAAGGCTCACACATAACCTTAGATGTAAACAGGGCCAGTGCTAGAATTTTGGGGGCCCCCAGCAAGGTTCAAGTTGGGGGCCCTACTCAAGAGAGCATCAAGCGTGACCACATTGCCATTGCACTTCCTTCCCTGTCAAGCTCATCCAGCACCATTTAACCACTAGTGTCACTACTTTCAGATCATTAAGAATTGATGTGCCAAGCCACAGACTGGCATTTAGTACCAAGGTTACATTACGATAAACTTCTGTACTACAGTACGGTAGCTACTCACAGGTACACACATTGACTAACACAATACTTGTGAACCTCTGCTATCTCTGAAAAAAACAAAAAAAAACCCAAATCTTGCTTTTTCCCCACTTTTCTGAGATTTAAAAAAGTTCAGTTACAGGCTTGCTGTTCTTGAACTGTTTGTAAGTTTCTTGGAGGCCATTTTTTGCTTGGGCTAAAGGGAAGTCTCTGTTGATCAGTGGCAGTGAAAAACATTGAGCAGCCTGCCTGCCCCTGTGGGAGTGGTTACTGACTTGAAACTGTAGTTTTATTGGCCATTTTGGGTCAATTCCAAACTCCTTCATCTTCCTCTCTTAAAACCCTCTTTTATGCGGTTTTGCGCATTTTTGTGCATAGCGCAACAGCGGGCAGCGCCACCTAATTGGGTTTAAACTATTTCTGGCTCCACAAAGTCTGCTCTTCACTTTTTCCCTTAGAACTGCTCTCTCTCAATTTAAATACCATATTCTCATTCCAAGGCCCTTCACTAGTCCAATTAAGTAATCCTACAAGTTAGCACTATTAAACCATAAGCACTACTTACTCTTATACTCTCTACAATTACCCTGTCCTCTATTGGTCCATCTTAAATTCAGTTTCCCTATATTACTCTAGCATGTCCAAAGGTCAGTCAATGGTTTCCTCTCGAGTCCAGCTGGTGAATCTGGGAATTTTGAGGCAATGTTACAACTGTCTCATGTACACGGACAACCCTCTCCTCCTCCAAACAGGTTCAAATATATGTGAGAGATGCAGCTATTTAGCCAAACTGGAGGCTGAGCTCTCTCATCTCGAAACTGGTTTAACCAGTCAGGAGGAGAAGGTAACCTCACACAACACAATTCCAGTATCACATAATCCCACCACATCAGCGAACCAAACACATAAATACACAAAAACATACTCGGAGGCTCTAAATAAAAATCTACCTAAGCAACAGAGACCTCCAAAGCAGACATCCAAGCAAACGCTACCTCAAAACAAAACATGCACAACACATAGCCCACAAAGTCAGTGTGCCAAGCAGCCACAGCCCTTAAGGCTGAATAACACACCTGATACTCTTGTAATAGGTGACTCTATTGTCAGACACACTGACGTCCCGCTCACCAGGCTGAATAAAGAGAAGGTCACGGTGAGCTGCCTAACGGGTGCTAGGATCCGCCACATAATGCAAGCACTCAGGTCACTCCAAAGCAAATACAAATATGACTCAGTCATTGTATATGCTGGTGTGAATGACCTAAGACGTACCTCCCTGGACTACATGAAAAGAGACATAGAGGAGCTCTCTGATCATGTAGCCCAGGCTGGTATGACCCTGACCTTGAGCAGCATCTTACCCTCACCTAGAATGATGCCACAGTACAAAGACAAAATGATCAATTTTAACAATTGGCTAAAATTTTGGTGTCAAAGGGGGTCCAGTGTCTGTCAGCCTGGGATGACATGCTCGACAAGCCACGTTGCTTCGCTAGGGACGGCTTGCACCTGTCACCACTGGGCTTTCGGATATTGGCAAAGGCTCTTGCCACCCCAATAGTGCCTTTTTTAGGCAAGGCTCAAAAGTCAAACTCACCCCCATAGACAGCACAAGGAACAAGAAACTAAGGGTAATGCTGCTTAACACCAGAAGTCTTAACCTCAAGATGCACGCACTCGAAGCTCTCCTCAGTATAGAGAACATCGATATCTGTGCAATGACAGAAACCTGGTTCAAGGCTCCAGAGAGCACCCTGGCGCTACCAGGCTATACCTCATATCATGCTTTTTGGCCCCAAAACCCGGACTGAACCACAAAAGGAGGGGGAGTTTCCATATTTATCAAGGATATCCACACCTCCAGGTTAGTGGCATTGCACGAAGTATCGGAGACCATCCATTTGCAACTAACAGTGGGCAAGACTGCTTTTCAGTTTATAGCATCCTACAGACCACCCTCTCAAAGTCAGGAATCCCACTCGGCTTTCCTGAAAACATTTGAGAACATGAAGATCTCCCCGAACACCATTATACTGGGTGACTTCAACTACCCAAACATTGACTGGGAGCACTACTCAAGCCCCAGCACCTTAGCCCAAAGGTTCCTGGAAATTATAAACTCAAATGCTATGGAACAACTAGTCACCACTCCCACAAGAGGGGACAACATACTAGACCTGATCATTACCAACATGGGGACTCTATGCTCCACACCAGAAGTATATCCCTCATTAGTAAGATCAGACCATAAATTAATTTCACTGGATGTCCACATCCGGACCCCACCCCCAGCCCAGAAAACCACAGTGAAAAACTTCTCAAAAGTGAACTTCTCACTTCTCAAAACTGAAGTGGAATCCTTCAAGGCCCCAGGGCCAGTGGAAACTACGGCCCAAACTGCAGAATCCTATATAAATGCATTCTACGGACATCTCCAGGAATGCATGGATCATGCTATCCCAAACAAAACCAAGAACCAATCATCCAAAGGCAGGCGTCCAGTCTGGTGGACCCCTGCCATAAATAAACTGTACAACAGAAGGAGGAAGCTACTACATGATAGAGCAAAATCCCTAATAGGGAAGGCATCTCTGATCAGTACTAGCAAAAAATTACGATCCCTCATAAAATCCTCCAAGGCCAGCTTCGAGAGAAAAATTGCACAGGACACTAAAGACAATCATAAGGCTTTTTTCAGTTATGTTAGGAACCTGGGATGCAACTCCCAGACTTGCTCTGAGTTGATTCTAAACGACAAAAAAATACACTGAAGCCAAAGACATCGCCAATATCCTGGCAGACAGGTTCAGTGCAAACTTCTCCCCCCCCAAAAAAGAGCAAGTATCTATCCCGGCAGAGGGCTGCCTCCCAAACATCTCTGATGCTCAGGTGAAGGCTGCCCTCTCCAAAGCAAAAAACACTGCTTCCATGGGACCAGATGGCGTCCCAGGTTGCATCCTACATGAACTCCAAGAGGAACTAATCCCTCAAATAAAACAGCTATACAATCTCAGCCTCAGTACAGGATATGTGCCCACAGAATGGCGTACAGCAACAGTGGTCCCACTCCACAAAGGTGGAGCCTCTACGGACCCTATCGCCCCATAAGCCTGACTAGCTTAGTCTGCAAGGCTATGGAGAGGATCATCATGGAGCTCATAAACAAAGACATTGGGGACCTACAGACACTAGATCCTACCCAGTTCGGCTTTGTCAAGGGCAGATCCTGCCTTTTGAACCTGGTTGACTTCTTCGAAACAGTCACCAAAGCCATAGATGAAGGGAAGGTAGTCCACACAGCTTATCTGGACCTTGCAAAGGCATTTGACACAATACCCCACTCTGGCATCATAGATAAGCTATCCAGCTTAAATATAAACCCCTATGTCACAAGATGGGTCACAAACTGGCTCAAAGACAGAACCCACAGAGTGAGAGTTGCTGGAGCCATGTCAGACTCAAAACCGGTCACAAATGGCAGCCCACAGGGTTCTGTCCTGGGACCACTCTTGTTCGGTATATACTTTTCCGAGGTACAGGCAAATGTGGGAGGACTATGGCTCACCAAGTTCGCAGACGACTGCAAACTGGGCACCATAATCAACTCTCCAGCTGACACAAACATCCTTCAAAAAGGTCTCACAGAGACAGATAACTGGTGCCAGCGCCATGGTTTAAAGCTAAATGCCAAAAAATGTATAGTCATACCCTTTGGCAAAAACAATGTGCCCACAAATTACCACATAGGCAGAAACCCATTAAGTACAGAGAAAATTATTAGGGACCTGGGGACCCAAGTTGATAGCAATCTCTCCTTTGAAAACCACATTGCCAAAGTGGTTAGAAAGACCTTCTACATAGCCCACCTCATCACGAAGGGTTTCACATCTAGATCAAGAGAGGTAATCGTGCCCCTTTATTCATCCGTCATCAGGCCCATCATAGAATACAATGCCCCTTTTGGGATGTAAAGTATCTCACCAAGAGGATCAAGGGTCTCAAACAGATGCCATATGCTGCTCGGTTAAAAAAACTCCAGCTCTACTCAGTTGCATACCGTCTACTTCGAGGCGATCTATGCCTGACATACAAAGCTATGTCAAATCCAGAATTAATGGACATGCTCTACCTCAGTAAATCTAAATCCCTTAGAGCCACACACTCAAGGGACTTGAACCTCAGCACAGAAATAAATAGAACTTGCTGGAGGGACAGGTTCATAACCCAGAGGTTCCCTTCGCTCTGGAATAGAATTCCAGTTCATGTGAGGCAGAGCACCTCACTGAATCTCTTCAAGAAGAATCTCGATAGGTGGATGGGGGATCGTAGGTTTGTCCCAGGGATTACTCCCGTGTCACTATTAGACAGAGGCACAGTAAACTAAACCTTAAAAAGGGCACAGTATACTCAAATCAAGGGGTGGCGTAAGCCATACAGAATCGGGCTAGGCTTATAATTGCCCCAGGGTAGATAGCCTAGTATGAACCTATGAACCTATGAACCTATACCAATGTTGCATTAAGACAACCCCCTGTACCACAGCAAGGTAGCTACTCACAGGTGCGCACACACTGACTAGCATTTAGTGCCAATGTTACAATCATGATAAACCCCTGTACCACAGCAAGGTAGCAACTCATAGGTGCACATGACAAGGTAGCAACTCACAGGTGCACACACTGACTGGCATAGAGTATCAATGTGACATTATGAAACCCCTGTACCACAGCAAGGTTGCCACTCACAGATGCAGACACTGACTGCATACTCAACTGCCTAAATTTTCAAAGAATGTCCAGATGTGACTCTTGTTTGGTCTGTTCCTCAGTTTAGAGTTTTCTGGATTTTTTGTGGCAAATCATCCGTGTACAAAAGCATAAATCCAAGGAATGTACCATGCATTACGTGGAGGGTATGAAACAAGAAGTCCATTTCTGTTAGTAGCCTCAGCCGTCGGAATTGTGCTATACAATCATTTTGAGAGAGAACAGGCTAAAAACCAAAAACATCTGGACACAATTCTCACAGGCCCCATCAACCTCCTAAAACTGTCAACTTAATTCAGACAGCCAAAAAACTTGGATAGCAGAGCAGTCTTTGCAGTAGTATGCATTAAAGACATCAGTACATTCTGTGGAATTCTTACCCCACCCATCTCGGCACAATTTTGGATGAAATGAAAACAAAATTACCAATGTGCTTATACAGTCTGTGACCCCCCCCATTACAAAAAAACTCCAGGCAAACGATGGACACTGCAACATTCTCACAGGCCCTAACCACACTCCCAAACGTTAAATACAATAGCTATGGACCATAAAAATAAAAGTCATTGCAACAAGGCATATCAAGGACAGTTAGACAGCACTATTAACAGATAGCAGAACAGTGTTTGCATTAGCAGGCATTAAGATATCAGTACATTCTGCGGAATTCTTAACCCCCCCAAGACTAGGCAGAATTCTGGATGAAGTGAAAACAAAAAGGCATAGCATAAACAATGTGCTTACAGTCGGTGACCCCCTATTAAACATACTCCAAGCAAAGAATGGACACTGCAACATTCTCACAGGCCCTAACCACACTCCAAACCTTTCAACACAATAAGTACGGACAACGAAAAAAGTTAAGCCATTGCATCAGTAGTACATTGTTGGTAAAAACAATAGTAGAGTAACAGGGTTTGCATTAGTATACATTCAAACATCTACACCTTCTGCAACATTCTCACAGCTGCTAACTACCCTCCTGACATTAGGCATGGTAAACAATGCACAAGTCCTCTCAACCTCCAAAGAGCATAATTCAAACAGCCAATAATAACCGCTGAACAAGGCGTAACATCAGGGATAGTTAAACAGTACTATAAACCTAGACAGCTGAACAGTGTTTACATTAGCATGTATTAAGATATCAGGCCCCATCAACCTCCAAATAGCATAATTCAAACAGGCAAAAATAATTGCAGAACAAGCTGTAACATCTGGGATATTTAAACTGCACTATAAACCTAGACAGCAGAACAGTGCTAATGCATTAAGATATCAGTACATTCTGTGGAATTCTCACACACACCCCCACCAGCCGATGCACAATAATCCTGGATAAAGTGAAAACCAAAAACATAGGCGTAGCATTAACAATGTGCTTATAGTGTGTGTGGGCCCACATTAAAAAACTTCAGGCAAACATTGAACACTGTAACATTCTCACAGCCACTAACTACTCTCCCAACATTGGGCTTTTTAAACAATGTACAGGCACCAGCATATTCCAAATTACATAATCCAAACAGCCAAAAATAACTCAGAACAAGCTGTAACACTAGGGATATTTAAACAGTACTATAACCCTCGACAGAACAGTATTTGCATTAGCATGCATTAAGATATCAGTACATTCTGCAGAATTCCCCCCAGCTGATGCACAATAATCCTGGAGAAAGTGAAAACCAGAAACATAGGCGTAGCATTAACAATGTCCTTATACAGTACATGACCCCCATTAAAAAGGCTACAGTCAAACACTGAACACTGCAACATTCTCACAGGCCCTAACCACACTCCCAAACTTTCAACACATTAACTACGGACAACGAAAAAGTTGGTCATTGCATCAGTGTGTAGAACATTGCAGTTATATGCAATAGTAGTGTAATAATGCTTGCATTAGTATACATTCAACACATCTATGCCTTCAGCAGCAACATTCTCACAGCTGCAAACTACCCTCCCAACATTATGCATTTTAAGCAACGTACATGCCCCATCAACCTCCTAACCTCTCAGCACAATTCAAACAGCCAAAAAAACAGAACAAGGTGTAACATCAGCGATTGTGTAAAACAGTACTATAAACCTAGATAGCAGAACAGTGTTTAACAAATGTGTAAAAAAACTCAACCTACTGCAAATTCAGTTGACAATCTACCAACAGTTTAAAAAAAATAGCAGTTGAAGCCAGTTCTTATCCTGAATACTTCCATTACTGAGCAGTACGCATCCCAACCATCTGGAAAATATACATTATACCCTTGCACAAAGGTAGAAGCTTGAGCGAACTTAAATTATAGGTCAAGAGCAATTCTTCTCCCACTACCTAAACTCCTAGAGGAATGCATTCATTCTCAACCAATAATTTACTTGCCAAATCCCAACACAGCTTCAGGCCTCATGCTGCAACTGCCCTCCTCAGTTATAATAACACAATTTAACAAATTGATAAAGCCAGATACCATCATTTGTAAAGGCCTTTATCAGAGTCTCTCAACAAACTACTAACTACTCTCACCAACCTTAATCAGACCCCCCCAGCCCTCCACTGGCTCCAAAGCTACCCAAAAGGTCAAAAACAGCCATAAAATGTTTCCAGTATCTACCCCCCCTCTACTTCCACTCACATTAACAGTCTCACAAGGTATATCCTTGATCCACTTAAATTTAGTGGATTATCAACCTCAATACCACCACATCCCTAGCACTCACAATCCAATATGCTGACATCGATACACTTGTGTTACATCTACCATGCAACAGGTCATGTCCCAACCCAGGCTGAAATAAGCTAATCTTCACCACTTACCCCATACGCCTAAGACTATTGACTTAAACAGCATCTCACAAGACTGCCCACCTACCCCTTCTCTAGCCCATAAGACTGCCCACCTATCCCTGCTCTAGCCAACTACAATACCCTTCTCTGTCCCATTATTTATCTCCCCTCCTTTTCGTCACCCCTATCCCATTCTCTCTACCATTTACATATACAGCATAGATACTGCCAAAACAAAATCCTCTTGCCCCAAATAACATATACACTCTCCTAACCAATGGGCAATCAAAATTAAATGTATATTACACTTCACATTCCCTTATGTTGTTCCTCATATAAACAGAAACCAAATTATTTTACATATTTCTAGCACATGTACTAAAAAGCATTTCTCCCTGGGCATCCACTGAAAATGGGTTCTATCCCAGACTATCCAGAAAACAAATGTAAAATAAGTAAAGTAAAACTAGTATAACCACAGCCCCTCACCCTCCATCCTCTTACCACCAGCGCATGGACATAAAACAAAATTGGTACAACCACAACCTGGCCCCCCACCCTCTTAGCACAAAAACTCTACACAAAACCAAAATAAAACTAATACAACCACAGCCACAAAATAAAACTGGTACCACTAACAGTCCTCACCCCCCAAACCTCTTAGCACAAAAACTATACACAAAACCAAAATAAAACTAATGCAACCACAGCCCACACTCCCCCAAACCTCTTAGCACAAGAAATATGCACAAAAAACAATCACCCACCCCCACAAAAAAATAAAGTTAAAACTAAACCCCAAAACTTCCGTTTTTTGCTTTCCACAGAAGGCTGCTTCCAATACTCTGCTCCCTCTTCATGACTGAAGACTCACCTGCTCTGCTTGCCTTCCTCAGACCCCTC
Source organism: Protopterus annectens (assembly GCF_019279795.1). Lineage (NCBI taxonomy): Eukaryota > Metazoa > Chordata > Ceratodontiformes > Protopteridae > Protopterus > Protopterus annectens. Next base: position 1,870,263,939 of record NC_056732.1, read on the forward strand.
AGTCCTTTTGAAGTTGCCCTTAAAAGGACAGTTTGTCAGACCTTTTCAGAAGTTGCCCTTAAAAGGACAGTTTAAAAAGAGTATAATCCAGAAACCATGACCACTGCAAAGACTTGATCCACCGCTGATTGTTCCTGCTGTCCGTCCTCACGCTGGTGCAAACCCCGCTCGATCACTCTGCTGCTGCTGCTAAGGAACACTCCTCTGTTGAAAAACAAGAGAAGTGATCCTTATTAGCTGCAGGTGCCTTTTTAAAGGCAGTTTGTGCAGGAAGTGATTTGCAAGAACCAATTAGGTCCTTGCTTCATCACTTCCTACTTAAAAAAAAAAAAAAAAACAAGGACTTAGTTCGCAGGCTGCTGCAGCCAATCAGATCCCTTATTTCAGCAAGTGGTCCTGATTGAGTGCAGCTTGCCAGCGAATCAAAAAAAAAAAAAAAAAACGGCAGTTTGAATTTTCGCGATGACGGAGTGAGACCATCGTAGTTTAGTAACCCGCGGATGCTGAACAGAGGCCCTCATTTGCAGGGAAGTAATCGGGGGCTCCCCACGGCCGTGGGTTTCGCGGGTGCCTACCGCCAGCTATCTATGTAAATGAGGTATGTGATAGCAGGTAACCTTGCAGTTATGTCAACAACATGTGAGAACATGCTTGATATGCAGTTATGTCAACATGTGAGAACACACTTGATAAAACTTTAAAGGAGAAGAGGATGTTAACTGGGACCCTGTTATACAAATACAGCACTCTAAAGCCATACACATGCTAATAGATGTAAGTACAGTATTCAACAGCAGATAACTGTGGAATGATATCTGCAACATGTATGAATTCACCTGCCATAACAGTAACTCTATAGCTCAGTCTGTAACATGTATTGAAAAATAACATTTTGGTACAAATGGTCCTGGGTTCAAGTACAGCTACATTTACCAATGAAAACACATGTATGTGGCCAGCAATATTATAACATGTGATATGTATGTCTAGCTCATCACCTATTTAACCACCCAAAGCAGTACAGTTGGAATGTCTGCATCTATATTACAGAGGGCAGAGGCCTGCAGATAGGACGACTCTCACCCAACTCCTAGTGCAATAGGTAATGCAGTCAACTGCATGCCCACTAGATGTTGAAGTGTGTACTGAAATTGCGCCCTAGTAATATCACACTGCAGCCCACAACATTTTGCTAGTGATATCACAGACAACCATTGATGCACAAGTAACATTTCATATATGGCGACTGAGCTAGATACAAGGGTTGCCAGCAAACATTCCACTGGGGAATACCATGGCATAACACGTGATTTGGCAGTTGTCCACCTACCTGACATCATGGTAAATGTACACCTGCCTGTTTTGTAGGACACACCAAACATTTTGGTTTGCATTGTATTATTGATACCATTGGCTCACACACTTACCTGACACACATACCTTACTTCCCAGTGGGGTGGCTACAATCTATTTGGCTCTGTCTATGAAAACAAGGCTCCCACAGGCCCCACACTTACTCTTACAGCTTGTTGTCCTGCAAAATGTTCACCCTATCTGCTTATGCCTATTGCCTGCAGCATCTCCTTCAGCTTCAGTCCGTAGCACACACATTTGTATGGAAATAGTAGTTGCTACAGACATCCTGTCTGCCATGACATAGGATCTTTCCCCCCACTATTTCCTAACCCAACATAGAAAAAGAGATTGTAATGTACATTGAGGCCTTATAGCTTGTTCAGTGTTTGCACAGGATTGGCTGATTATAATGCAAAGCAGATGTGCTTTCTGCAATTAGCATTTCCAAAGCACAGATTGGTTCTGAGGCAATCACTCCCTAATACAGAACCATGTTAAAAGGCAAAAAGCTATCTAGGGAAAACATTGTGTATGAGAATTAGTTTTCAGGGTCAACTCATTGGTACAACATCTATATATCAGTATTGTTCAACAAAGGACTATTGTACTCTATCAGGTATGTAACCTGTTTGTTTTCAACATGATGCGTATTTGTCCATGTACTTAGGGGGGAATAGTGATTACAGCAGTAAGCCTTGCGTGGAGCTGTACTTCTCACATGTCATTGATCTGCAGATGGGTTACATCTACACAGGAACTAGTGTACAGTATGGGTAGAATGCTGTCTGTTAAATAGGTATACAGCTCTCCTTGGAATTTCATGTTAATAGAGATGGCAATACTACACTGCTATTTGTATGGCACTGCTTGTTTTACATATTACAAGGGGGATTTACACATATGGACCACGACTTAATGGACCTTTGTGCTGGTTGTGTGACCATACAACAGTATCTGTCATGGCACAAACAGGGATAGATGAGTACTGTCACTATCCTACTCACATCCACACCCTCACTATGTTTGCATTGTGTCGAATGTGAGATGTGTAACCAAGCAGTGATTCCTGGTAGCCATCTGTTATTGCTGCATCTCTACATACTATACTGCCACATATGTGATCCTGACATATGTTTCCATTTTGTTGTTTTTCAGAAAACATGTATCTGAGATGCCAGGGCCCTTTTACAGAGGCAGAAAATGAAGCTATCCTGGCTGCCCTGCATCAGCATCATCACCTTCTGCTGTCTAGGGGGAGGACAAACAGGGAAGAACGGGCAGCATTGTGGGCTGACCTGGTTCACAATGTAAATGCCACTGGACACCAGAGCAGGACATATGAGTAGGTGTGACACCATGCCACAGATACGATAAATTCCATCCGCAGAAGAGCAGCAGATGTGACCAGAGATTGTAGTGTCTCCAGTGGAGGGCCTGCAGTGGAACAACCACTGTCAGCCACAGAGGAATTCTTGACAAACCTGGGAACACAAGAGAGCTCCCAGCCATCCATCACATGGTGTGTCATGGATGTGGGCACCACTGTTTCCATATAAGAGGAGCGTTTAGTTATGCTTAGTTGGATAAGCAGTGGAATACCCGTAGCAGTCAGTGTTTCATGCTGCATATACTTTTATATGGGTGGCAGGTATTTTTTGGGGGGGGTGAAGGAGGTTAGTTCATTGTGAATCTCATGCCCAGATTGTGACCTACATAACAAGTAACATAGTCTGTAATGTACATGTGAGATCTGTGGCTGTATTAACCTGTCATAGTGCAACATGGGTTGCTGTTTACATTACCTTTGCCTGAATTTTTCACAGTACAGTCAGAAATCATACATGGCCACAATCCTGCTCCTGGTAAGCATAAGACTGTTGTGATGCAGATGCAGACTGAGTGCATTGTACTTGTAAAAGTGTCATCCCAGGCCTGCCAGCTGGATTGATCTACTGTCTGCATGATTGCCAACCTCACAGAGTTTTACCAATGGAACTCGGTTTACAGTCATACCTATGCCTTATAGTTGTGACAAACACTGACAGATTTGCAGTAGTTGTAGGACAGTTCAAATTGCCTTACGTGGCAACTGTGCAGAGTGTTGACAAATGTCAGCACTGTACATCACTGTTGCTCATGCGATTCTTGAATAAGGAGCATATTATTTACAAACAACTACAGAAGTTTTTTTAGAAAGTAATGTCCTCAGGTCTTGGCATATGAGAGTGGGGGTTAGACAAGTCTGTAATACTGACCATGGTGCTGGTCTCTGTCCCCCCTCACAACCTGATGTCAGTGTCTCTTGAGACTCTGATGATGATGGTGGCCAAAGTGAGGCACAAGGGGGTTGCAAGGTCTGAATCTGTCACAGAAGGTGACATCCCTATTCTGCCCCCATTCTGCCCCCATTATCACCATGCACAGTCAGTATGCCTACGCATACCCAGCCCCTTGAAGCCACAGATACTGGACAAGTCAGAGGATGGGGACATTAAAAGATAAAGTGTGGGTACTACGGCTGCAGTGAGTGTTGATACTGGCTATAGCCAAAGAGATGGTGAGGTTCCACATAGGCGGGTTCACAGGGGTGGTCATATGAGGCCTACTGTTCTTCCACCACCTGTTTGAGATGTCCCATCACGTGCCACTTGGTGTATGTTTAGGGCCATCATGGAGGCACAGGCACGTTCTGAAAGGACCTCCAGATGAATGCTCAGGGTTATGGATGCAGCACAGTCTGACATTCCTGACTGCCTACACCTCATTGTTGATACCCTGGATTGGCTGACTGACACAGTGGAAAGACAGTGATCTAAGAGAGATCGCAGATTATCTGTCTTGGAATGGTCATTAGCTATGATGGAATGTCTGTTTGTATTTCAGTGTCAGACACATGGATGTAGTTCAGCAACTACATCAGCTGAGAGTCCACGTGGCCATGCTCACTCAAGCTCCCATAGTGGTAGTATATCTAGCACCTCAGAGGTGAGTGTGCTGTTCATACCAAGATGTGGAGGCCATGGACTCATGGTCTGGGGCATTCCCGTGAAGGCCACGGTCCCAGCAGACAGCAGTCACCCTTAGGTAGCAACACCACTTCTGACCTTGGGCATGGAGGCACCAGTGCAACTCCTGGCAGAGGCAGTTCCCATGTTGGGGTTGGAGATGGTGGTGAACTGTCAGCTCTGCCATGCATGGTTCAAAGCTGTCCAACATACAGTCACATAGGGCTAGCACTGAGCTTGACTGTGTTCACTCAGACACTCAAACATCACTGTCACAATCAGGTCACCTGCAGACACACACGTCACATTCCATAGTCCATCTTGCCTGCTTCCATTCCTGACTCACACATATGCTTGCCAACCTATTGGGTCAGCCTAGGCCTCCTACACCATCACCCAACACCCCGTGCAAGTGATGATACCTGTGCCACATCCCTGTCATCCTTGTCATCGATGCAGGAAAATGGAGCTGTGTGTCTGATGCACAGGGTGACTACCTAAATTGCTCTGTATTCCTTTAATACACTATTGCCTTTCACATGCTACTTGTACTGATTACTGACAGATGTCTGCTGGTGGTTGTACTGTGTACACCACATTATTTTGTCTAGATTAAGTTGGATGGTATTGTAATGGCTGTATACTTACAAAGTGAATGGTGTCTCATAGAACTGTTTATGTTTCAGGTTTCGGATTTTTTGGGACACATCTATGGCTACAGTACTACAATAAACCAGTAACCATCAGGGCATAGAAAGGAATGTCAGCACAGAATCAAAATGTCTTCACAAAGTTAAAACAGTAGAGGTGTCTGGCTCCATAACTTCATATGTGTATCACAGGCTAACATAGACAATGGTGGCATACAGCCTACTGCTGCATCTGTAATCTCTGACACAATGTGGTTTTCTTAATAAGTATAAGCAGGGTTCTAGGAAATGACACATTTACAAGCTGTGGTGTAAAAGATGCACCATCTTCAATAATGTGTCTATTACAGACATTTGTCCTTATCCAGTTATGATTACCTTGTTCTGCATCCCATTGTGTTACTTACACATGATGTGCCTTACAGCAGAAATGTGGTTTGTATGAATGGGGAGCCTGTTACATGTAGTGTGTAGTGTCACGGTTACATTCCTATCTCTCCAGCATGGCGTATTTATACCACAGTCAAGGTGCAGCTGTGTACAACAGCTATGTCCCATACTAGTCCTTTCTTGGATGTGCAGGTGGTACACAGTGGTAGCTGACATCTCCCTGTATGACAGCCATACAACCCCCCTCCAAAGCATGTAGTTGACAGAATACATAGTTCTGGCCTTGACACAGTCTGTATTGGACATGTTATGTACACTGTGTACTGTACACTGTGTATTGAGTTACTGTGGCTCTGTGGCTATTACAGGTGTCAGATATGCCTGTGTACTTACATACCATAGGTGTCACTGCACTCAGTGATAGGTGTGATGACTGCCACATACAATGTAACAATGACATTCTGAGACTAACATGCCATACCTTTATCTATAAGTTGTACAACAGTGCATGAAGTCCCACACCTTACTGACCAGTGAAAGTCGAAGTCTACATCACTCTTTGTGTCCATAAGTCACCACCTATTGGGTCAACTATTGTAGGTGTGCAGACAATACAGTATTGCCCAGGGGGTGGCTGACTGCCAAACATACAGTATTGTGCATACCTTGGTATGTAGTATTTGTCAATGGCTCTAACAACAACTGAATGTGTGTGTCAACCATCCTGGATAACTGTTGGGGTCTGTGTCTGAAACATTGACAGTCTCTTATTTGCAATCATCTGCAAATATAGCCAGTCTGAGGTCACTGACAGTGGCCATGACTGCAAAGAAGGGAATGGCTAGGAGGGGTAGTCCCAGGAACAATGTATGTAGGTAGTCCACTGGTGAATGGGCTCATTGTAGCACTGGCCTACAAAAAACTATGTTCCCAGACAATGACTGTCAGACACTTGGCTATCCAATGACTGAGATGCAAGTTTGTAAAACACCTCACACCTCCACAGTGTGTACATAATGCCTGATGGCCTAACCTTGATGAATGTGTTATTGGGCCATGGTAGGAGGGGGTGACTCATTTTTCCTCTATAGGTTTATAGGTTGGTACTAGGCTATCAGCCCTAGGGCCTACACAAGCCTAGCCATAACAATTCCCTGTCTATTTCTTTCCACAGTATTTACTTCCCTGGAACCCTGTCTAGCAGGGCAATTGATGTGATCTCTGGGATGAATTTTCTATCTCCCATCCAATCATCAAGATTCTTTTTGAAGAGGGCCAAAGAGGCACTCTGCTTGACATGTATGGGCAGTCTATTCCAGAGACTGGGGAGTCTCTGGGTCAGGAACCTATCCCTCCAGCATGTTTTGTTCATTGTGATGACAAGGTTTAGATCCCTGGAGCATGTGTCTCTGAGGGATTGGGAAGTGTAGCATGTCCAACAGCTCTGGGTTTGACATGGCCTTGTATGTTAAGCAGAGATTGCCTCTTTAATTTTGTCATATAATTATTTTGTATTTGAGAATATGATGTATAAGAAAAAGAAAGGTCTGGCTATGGGGGTGGCTATGGCCCCCAGTTATTCCAACCTTTTTATGATTAGTTGGGAAAGAGAACATATTTTAAAGTCAAGATATGCAAGTTATATAATTTTTGTAAGCGTTTTATAGATGATTTGTTTATGTTATGGAATGGACCTGAAGGTGACTTGATACATTTTTTAAAATTATTTATATTCTGTTTCAGATTTCTTACAGTTCATTTTCAGTTGGTATAAAAAATGTATTAATTACCTGGATCTCATCTTGTACAAAAGGGCTGATAAAATTTTGGTAAAAAGTTATAAAAAATGGTTCAAAGTAATAGTTATTTACATTACATCAGTATGCATAATGTCAGGTTAAAAAAGAACATAGTAAATAATCAATTTGATATGTTCAATAGGTTTTTGGATGAAGATAGTTTTTTAAAGAAGAATGTGAAGTCTTGAAAAATAGGTTTCAAGTAAGAGGTTATCCTAGTTATCTGATGGACGAAGCTATGGAAACAACAATAGTTAATAGGAAATTTGGGTGTGCCAATAATGAAACGAGCAATAATAACACAAAAGATTTTAGCTTAGTTTGTATTTTAGAAAATTCAATGTATGAGAATTGTATTAAAAAGATTATTAATAACAACTGGAGTTTCCTAAGGAACTTTCAAGATACTAGAAAATTAGTAGGCGAAAGACCTATTTTTGTAACAAAAAGACGGCAAAACTTGAAAGAATATTTTTATAGCTATAGAAGTAGTGTTAGTGTAAATAGTAATTTAGGTATGGCTAAATATAACAAGTATAATTATTGTAAGTATATAATGGAGGGTACCAATGTCTATATAATAGCTAGGAATTATGTTATTAAGTTATTAGGTAGTTACACTTGCCGATCAAAAATTGTAGTCTATGTACCTTTGTGCAATTTATGTCCAGCAATCTATATAAGGTGAGCTGTGCGGAGTTTCCACTTTAAGATTTATGAGCATTTGAGGGTAGTCAAAAAGCTAGAGCTGACTAATGCTTTAGCAAGACATGTAGTAACATGCCCTCAGAATGTTAGAGTAGATTTAAAATTTTCAGTAATTGATCAGGTTTTCAATTATTTTTAGAGATGTGATACTGAAGCTAATTTAAATTGGAAAGAATACTGCTGGCAAGTAAAATTAAATGCGGATGTGGATCCAGGTATGAATGATAGAGAAAATTTCAAAGTGGTTCTTAACAAGAAAGGGTTAAGACATTGAAGGGTCATGTGATTTTATTTGTGCAATTATTTAAATCAAGTATTTTGTGCTTGCAACCAGGTCTGAAGAATTTCCCATTTATGTCACTCTCCCACAAGAGGGTCTTCATGAACATATGGCTGCTGGCATACTCGTGGCCATAACCCCATGCAAATGTGTATGTAGTATCTTTTCCATTGGTAACAGAATTGTCCCTGGTAAGTAGAACTTCATTAGCCACACCTGATGTACATACTCAGGGGTGATATACATGGGCACACAGGCCTGGCCACACAGGTTTACACCTACTTTACTATAGATCACCATGTCTCCACAGGGGTAAGATTGGTAGAATATCATGCTCATGTCATTAGTGAGGGCACTGCCACTCAATAATGCTGTGTTTATTACCTCTGTGTGCTGTTCTCTCAGCATGTCAATATTTCACTGCAATGGCCATTTTCTCATGTGACTTTACAAGCACCTGGACACAACATAAACTTTTCTCACAAGGGAACTTCAAGTCCCCAGTATCTGACCCACATAGATCTATGCAATTACTGTCATTGCAACTTGTGTCATATAGACCACTCAGAAGTTTTCTCTGCCTTGCATACAGGGCATTATGTGACCTTGCTGTATTGGACATGCTGCAACTCTTTGAGTGGAATGGTACATGTATTACCCACTGTAAGGACATAGTATCATAGGATCATAGGATGTTACTAGGCTGTTGGCTCTGAGGCCCTTACAAGCCTGCCCAAGAATTTAGTCTGTGTTCCAACACATTAGTACCAGATGCCCCTGTCCAGCAGGGATACAGGTGGAATTCCAGGGGTGTATTTTCTGTTCCCCATCCAGTTATCCAGGTTGCGCTTACAATGGGTTAATGAGGTACTCGGTGTGATGTTGACAGGGAGTCTATTCCACAGAAGGATGAGACTCTGAGACACAAATCTGTCTCGCCAACAAGTCCTACTGATGTCACAGACTAGTTTGAGGTCACGCATGTGGGTTATTCAAGTGGAGCTTGACTTGCAGCAGCCCATCAAGGCAGGGTCTCAGGTTGCTGTGTATGCCAGAGGCCACCTCTGAGGAGTCTGTATGAGACTGAGTAGAGGGCAGGGCTTTTAGCCTATCTGTCTTGGTGAGATGTTTGAGGCACTGAATTATCCTGGTGAGAACCTCTGTCGTCTCTCCACCTGCTGCATGTGCTTTGTGAGTTACATGTTGAAAGGGGCATTGCACTCAATAATGGGTCATATAAAGGAAGAATACAGGGATGTTATGACCTCCCTGTCCCTGGATGAGATACCCTTCTTAATGAGGTGGGCCATGTAGAAAGCTTTCTGTATAATGGAGGCAATATGACGGTCAAAAGTCAGTTTGCTATCAACCTGGGTGCCTAAGTCCCTCATGATTGACTGGGCACTTAGGTCCTTGTTATTCTTGTGATAATTTATGGGGACATCACTCTCAACAAAGGGGATGATGAGGCATTTTTTACTAATCATTTTGAGGCCATGTTTCTGGCACCAGACATTTGTTTGGGTAAGACACTCTTGGAGGATGTCCACATCACTAGGGGAATTGATGACAGTGGCCAGCTTGCAGTCATCTGCAAACCTGATCAGCCATAGTCCACTAGTTTTGGCTTGTACCTCAGAAAAGTATATCCCAAACAACATAGGCCCCAAAACCGATCCCTTGTGTACACCACTCTTTACAGGTCTACTGCTTGAGGTGGCTTCCCCTATTTTTAGTAAGTGGGTTCTATCAGTGAGCCAGTTTGCTACTCATCTGGTAACATACAGAGTGATGCTTAGTTGAGAGAATTTATCTATTATCCCCAAGTGGGGAATAGTATCCAAGGTTTTGGCCAGGTTAAGGTAGGTGGCGTGCACTACCCTCCCCTTGTCTATGGCTTTGGAGACTGTCTCAAAGAGGTTGACCAAATTTAACAGGCAAGACCTCCCCTGATGAAACCAAACTGTGTGGGATTGAGTGTTTGCAGATTGGCAATGTCCTTGTTAATGAGGCCCATGATACTCCATTCCATGTCCTTGCAGATCAGGTTAGTTAGGCTGATGGGTCTATAATTTGCTGGATTGGTGGATGCTCCAACTATGTGCAAAGGGATGACAGTGGCTGTCCTCCACTCAGCTGGGACAAAGCAGTACTCAGGCTTTGGTTGAATAGGGTACCTAAATGTGCTGCAAGTCCCTACCTATGCTCATGTAGGCTGCAGACTGGGATGTTATCAGGTCCCATTACCTGGTATGTGACATTAATAATACATGCTGGTGGGGGTGATATGAGTACCACACTGTTACAGGCTGTGAAACAGATCCCCACTTAATGGCAAACAGTGCACCTCATTCACCCTCCTCAGATGCAATCTGTATGATTGCATGGATGACTGTCATGTCACTACATGGCTTCTGCGTGTGTCCCTTGTGGACAGTGGCGATATGTGCTGATTGTGTAAATAAGGGTTAGAATGTGACTAGAATTTTATGTCACCTATGTCCATTAGGCTATTACTATCCAATGATCCTATGACCCCATATGCTGATGTAAAATGCTCTAACATCTGCACACACACACACCTGGCTACAGTGAGACCAGTACCACTTTCAGTTTGTATATACAGAACAGTGCACAGCATACACAGTTGAAGTTGGCTGCACTTAGATTAGAACACCTACCTATCTAATGGTACACACTAGAGATCACAGTACTTAACACATGCGTCACACTCAAATGTGCTATTAAAATCTCTTTAGGTAATTTTATGGTAGATTACATAATCAGGCCTTGCTCTGGTCAGAATTTTGTAGGGGCATGCCACCTATGACAGCCAAAATATTGAAAAAACCCACCTCTGTCTAAGTCAGTGTGGTGATCACATTTATTTTGCAGGGGGATGCACACACACAAACACAGCATGGGGACCAGAGTGAGATGAGAACCCCTACATATCTAATGTTACACACTACAGATCACAGTATTTAGAGCACACACCACAGCTTATGTCTGACATTACCATGGCAATTGGTAGTGTTAAGGTACATGACATCAGCAGGCCTTGTGAAAGAGAGGGGTTTGTAGGCCAGAACACGTGCAAGGGCCAAAAATTGCAGACCCATTGAAATTGGGGATGCAAACACATACACACACACACACACACACACACACACACACACACACACACACACACACACACACACACACACACACACACACCAAGTGGATAGGAGTGAGATTAGAATCCCTACCTAGTTAGTGTTACACACTACAGATCATAGCATTTACAGCATGTGCCACAGCTTAAGTCTGTTTTACACATGACTGCAGGGAAATGCTAGTGGAGTACATAAATTAGGCTTGTGTTGAACATTGTGTCTGGGCTGCAGAGTGACATTGATTCTCAGATGTTCTCTGCATCTAGTAGCCTTGCAGTCAGACAACGGTTGTTTATCCTAGCTATGTGTCTACAGTAGCCATTTTACCCATATGTGGTTGTTTGCATTTGAATGGGCAAGCATGTGGGCAAAAGCAACGTGCCCTGTGAATGAGTGCATACACAACATGGTACATAACAGCACCTGTTCACCTGTTGGTATATGTGTTGTGACATCCAGCAGGCACAGGGGGCTGTAGGGAAGTTTATTAGCTAATGTTGAACCCTTATATTTGATCCTCTCAGCAACATTATATATGTGTCATACTGCAGCCTTAATCACCATTTTCACAGCATGTAGGACAATACAGACATACACAGACATATAAACATATATATGTATATAACAGGGACATAACTCTACAGGGATGTGTGTGAGTGTGTGTGTGTGTGTGTGTGTGTGTGTGTGTGTGTGTGTGTGTGTGTGTGTGTGCATGTGTGTGTGTTTGTGTGTATGATATATGTATATTTCTTATGTAGATGTATGGATGGAGACAGAGATGTATGTGTCTATAGATATATACATATATGAGTCTAGGACTAATGATCACCTACACGTTTCATGAAACTGAAATGGGCAACACATTTTGCGTTGGTGGTGCTACGGTAGCGTTGTCGCCTCACAGTAAGATGTTGTCCTGTTCGATTCTCAGCTAGAGCGTCTTCTGTGTGGAGACATGCGTGAATGGGCGTACCTTCATTGAAGGTTGTGCATCAGGGCTGGCAACTCGGCACGTAAAAATCTACTGCCAATAATTAGCAGACTGGAGTTCTGCTGTGGCGACCCCTAACCGGGAAAAGCCAAAAGACACAACAACAACAACTTTCATGAAAGTGTTTTTTCACTGAAAAAGCAGTTTTGTGAAACAGAGCTAAAAAATAAAAAAGAAAAAACATGAGAAAACGTCTTTTGCTGAGATCGCGGCACAGTGGGGATAAGGGAATATTCCCTTTTCCCCATTGTAGTGCGATCCTGGAGTGAGAATATAAAAGTAGGGGGTGTGGGGTTGCAGGGGGGGCTTGCCCCCCTGCTTAAACGTGATTACTGTTATTGTTTTTTTTTAAATCTTGTCTTTTTTTTTTAGCAGACTTTCATGAAAGTGTGCTCACCCATTTCAATTTTGTTGAAACTTGTCGTTGGTAATTACCCAAAACCCAATTAACTGAGATGACTCCACCAAATCTACATTACAACGAAGCCACGAACTGCCAATAATTTGAACAGGGAAACTAACCACTTGGCCACCAGGACACATAAAACATCAAAACAAAATTAAAGCCATGCTAATGGGGGCTTCACACCCCGCAAGTGGGGGGGGGGCTTTGCCCCCACACTCCCTAACTAAATATAACAACTCTGAGATCACACTATACTGGGGAAAATGGCAAAGTTCACCCTGGTGTCCAAGTGGTTAGTTTCCCTGTTCAAATCATCGGCAGTTTATGGCTTCGTTGTAATGAGGATTCGGTAGAGTCATCTTAGTTAATTGGGTTTCGGTAAGTGTAAGTTTGGTCTGCTAAAGTAGATCCATATATATATATATATATATATATATATATATATATATATATATGAGTCTACTTCAGATCGTCGAACAGCTATAATGTCAACATTGATATGGCCGAGATGACAACATTGAAACATCAAAACATTGACCCTAAATAAAAAACAACCCCCCCCACTTTTTTGCATTTTTTTTTGCTGCACTCCCCACACCCTTGCTATTTAAATATACCAACTCTAAGATCGCACTTACATTGAAGTGAATGGCAAGTTTTCCTTATGGTGATCTCCATGCAAACCATTCGATGTTTGACGATCTGAAGGGGACCCATATACATATATATATATATATATATATATATATATATATATATATATATATATATATATATATATATATATATACTTTAATTCACTGAAAACTCATTTCACTGAATTTCAAAACACTCACACCAAATCGCTGAAAGCTCAAATCACTGAAAACTCATTTCACTGAATCACATTTTACTGAATGCAAGTACTGTTGGGCAAATAAAATGTATATGATCTTTTCTCCACTGTAGTGCAATCCTGGAGTTAGTATATATAGTAAGGGGGTCTGTGGGAGGCACAGCCCACCCACCTACTTACCTTTTATATTTATGAATTTCATTTCACTGAAAGCTAACAGTATAAAATCAAACATAGCACACACACACCCCCAATGTGGGGGTTGTGCCCCCTCACCCTCCCCAACTATATATATATTAACTTCAGGATCACACTACAGTGGGGAAAAGGGCATATATGTTTTATTTGCCCTCCAGTACTTACATTCACTGAAATGAGTTTTCAGTGATTTTTTGAGGGTGAATTGAAATTCTGTGAAATAAGCCCATTAGATAATATATCTTCTTCTTCGTGTTTCGGCTTTTCCCAGTTAGGGTCACCATAGCGGGTCATCTCTTCGCTCATGATTGGCAGTGGGGATTTATGGTGTCGAGTTGCCAGCCCAGCACCCAACCTTCCACAGAAGTCACACACACACACACACACACACACACACACACACACACACACACACACACACACACACACACACACACACTCACACCTAGGGCCAATTTAGAGTGTCCAATCCACCCACTGCATGTCTTTGGGATGTGAGAGGAAACCGGAGCACCCAGAGGAAACCCATACGACCACAGGGAGGACATGCAGACTTTGCACAGAAGGCACCCCAGACGAGAATTGAACCGGAGAACCTCTTGCTGTGAGGTGGCAACGCTAACCGCTGTGTGTATATGTGTATATATATATATATATATATATATATATATATATATAGATCTTTATACACACACACACACATATATGTGTGTGTGTGTGTGTTTTGTTCATCCATCACTGTCGACGATGACCAAGGACATCACATCGAGGAGGTTGACTGAATACGTTGTGTCTGGCTGTGGCTGATCACTCCGATGCGAGCTCAGAAAGCTCTGCAGAGCATCAGGCACAAATGATCTGTTGAGTTGGTTGGCAAAGAGTTGGCTATGGATTTACACAACTCACACTTCCTCTGTGCCTCTGCAGTCCTGCTTTGCTTGTAGGAAGTAGCGCCTTTGCTGATGAAATTTCGCCAGGTGGGACGATCTTGCACTAGAGTTTCCCAGGAGTCCAGATCAATGCCAGAGCTCTTCAGAGAGACTTCCAGAGTGTTCTTGAAGCACTTTTTCTGACTACCTTGTGTGTATTTGCCTTCCATGAGTTCACCATAGAGCAGTCTCTTGGGAGGCATGTGTCTAGCATAAGTACAAGGTGGCCTGCCCACCTGACTTGGCCTCTCCTCAGCAGGATGTAGATACTTGGCAGTCCAGACTGAGAGAGCACAACTGTATCTGGAACTTTGTCCTGCTAGGTAATTTTCAGCAGCCATCTTAAGCGGTTCAAATGAAAGTGATTCAGCTTTTTGGCATGACGGCCATACACAGTCCATGTCTCACAGACATACAGTAGTGTGGGCAGTACATCTGGCTTGTACACCTTCAACCTTGTGGATAATTTGATGCCTCTCCTTTCACAGACTGACTCCTGCAGCCATTCAAATGTGGAGCTTGCCTTGGCAATGTGTGTGTCTACCTCATCGTCAATGTTCACAAATCTGGAGAGTGTGCTGCCAAGGTATGTAAACTTGTCAACAGCCTTCAGGATCTCACCTTCAGTGGTGATAGTTGGTTTCACATCCATCTTCTGCGGTGTGGGCTGATGCAAAACCTCAGTCTTCCTGGTACTGATTATGAGGCCGAAGTTTCTGCAAGCAGTGGAAAAGCGGTCCATGCTCTGCTGCATCTGGGCCTCTGTGGCAGCGTTGAGTGCGCAGTCATCTGCAAACAGGAAATTGTGCACAAAATCCTCTTCAACCTTGGTCTTGGCCTGTAGCCTCCATAGGTTGAAGAGCCTGCCATCAGTTCTATATCTGATCTTAATGCTGGTTTCTTCGTCATAGCAGAAACCATCTGACAACATGGTCAAGAACATCATGCTGAACAGCATAGGTGCCAGTACACAGCCTTGCTTGACTCTGTTGATGATTAGGATAGCATCGGAGGAGTCTTCATCATCCAATATTCAAGCTAGCAGGCCATCATGGAACTGGCACACCATACTGATGAATTTGCCTGGGCAGCCAAACTTTTCCATGATCCACCATAGCCCCTCATGACTAATGATGTCAAAGGCTTTGGTCAGGTCCACAAACATTATGTAAAGGTCCCTGTTCTGGCACTTCTCCTGTAGTTGATGTGCTGCAAATATCATGTCCATTGTCCCTCAGCCCTCTCTAATGCCGCACTGACTCTCTGGCAGGTGCCCATCTTCCATGTGTTGAGTAAGGTGGTTGAGGATGTTTCTGGCAAGTATTTTGCTGGCAATGACCAGGAGAGAGATTCCTCTGTGGTTGTCACAAGACTGCTTGTTTCTCTTTCTCTTGTAGAGATGGACGATGGAGGCATCCTTAATCTCTTGAGGGATAACTTCCTGTTGCCACATGGTCTGGAAGAGCTTGGTGAGCTTCTGTAACAAGACTGGTCCCCCTGTCTTGTAGATTTCAGCTGGGATGGAGTCAGAGCCTGGTGCTTTACTATTGGAGAGAAGCTTAATTGCTTCGTTAACCTCTGATTCCTTTGGATGTTCTGCCAGGGAGGTGTCAATGGTGACTTGCTGCATCCTGTCAATGGCTTCGGCATTGATAGAGGAAGGCTAAGTTCAGGACATTGCTGAAGTGCTCAGCCCATCTTTCCAGGATGGCATTCTTGTTAGTGAGCAGGGTAGACCCATCAGCACTGAGCACTGGTGATGTTCCAGAGGACTGTGGCCCATAGATGGCCTTCAGGGCATCATAGAAATGCTTGAAGTTGTTGCTATCAGCGTACTTCTGGATCTCATCTGCCTTTCTGCTGAGCCAGGAGTCTTGCATCTCTCTGAGCTTTGCTTGCACCTTGCTTTTGATGGAGTTATAGGCTGCTTTCTTGGAGACAGATATAGCATCTTGCTGGAGGGATCTGAAGGCCTCACACTTCTTATCCAGCAGCTTCTGAATGTCTTCATTATTGCCATCAAACCTCTCCTGGTGTTTGCATGTGTTCAGGTCCAGGTGAGCAAAGGTGGTATTGTAGACCACATCCCTAAAGGCTGCCCAGTCCTCTTCTGCACTACTGGTGCCAAAGTTGAGTTGGTCAAGCTTACTGTCAAGATCCTCACTGAGATTCTGGTGCACAGAGTGCCATTATAACTTACTGACATTCAAGCGTCTATTGTTTTTTCCCCCTGCAGATGCTGCCTGAGCTGGATGTGTATGTTGAATTTTGAGAGGATGACTCTGTGATGTGTCAGACAGTTTGCACCACACATGGCCTTCATCACTCTATGTCCCTTCTGCTTACTATGATGTAATCAATGAGATGCCAGTGCTTGCTGGGTGCATGCATCTAGGACATCTTGTTACAGTTAGGTAGGCAGAAGACTGTGTTTGTGATCTACAGGTCAAGAGCTGCACAGGTCTTCAGAAGTAGATGACCATTGCTGTTGCTTTTGCCAACTCCATTCCTCACAATAACTCCCTCCCATGTCTGGTAGTCTGCACCAACTCTGGCATTGAAGTCGCCTAAAATGATGAGCTTGTCCGCCTTGGGCACAGATGCTATGATGGACTCCAAGTCTTCATAAAACTTGTCTTTGATCTCCTCTGGGTTTGTCATGGGGGGCATATGCACTGATGAAGGTGGCATGGTGCTTTCCTTTGAGGTGGAGCCACAGAGACATGAGTCAGTTGTTGAATCATTTTGGGAGGCTGGCTAACTTGCTGATCAAATTAGATCTAATGGAAAAACCCACTCCTGCTTCATGACATTCATTGCTGCTGCGGCCACTCCAGAAAAAGGTATAACCGGCTTTGACATCTGTCAGCTGGTCTTCATCTGCGAACCTGGTCTCACTGAGGACTGCTATCTGGATGCTATACCTGTTGAGTTCTCTTGTGAAAAGTGCTGTCCGTCTCTCAGGTCTGTCTGTTTTGGAACTATCCATGAGCACGCGCACATTCCATGTGCCAATGGTGAGCAAAGTCACCAATAATTTTTCCTTTGTGATTCGACTGCATGATTGGGATCTCCACCTGCTGCGGCAAGCAGGCCAGGGGTAGGGTGAAGCAGGCTATGTTTAGGGCACCTTTTCTAGCCCCTTCCTCAGACCATGGAGGTGAGCAGAGTGATCCTAAGTAGGGCTGCTCAGACACCCAGGGGAGTGCCAGACTCCACTGCTGCTTTGGTCCAGTAGAGAGCAACCCATTACCTTGGGCCACCTGTGTGTGGGGTTGTGGCTACAACTTCCAGTGTATCCACACCTGCTGCTTCATCATTCACCCATCGCCACAAGACTTGACAGGGGAAGTGATGCCTTGACTTGCACGTGAATCGGATTATAGTGAGAGAGTTGTGCAAATTGACTCTTTCATCCCAGCCTATCTTGATCCAGTGGCAGGACATAGTTGAGATGACTGGAGATGGATTAGGATGCAGTGGATGGCCAACAGTGTCCTGTTGTGTCTCACTGTGCCCTGTTTGCTCTCCACAGCACTTGCTGAGTCTGCCTTCCTGCCTTTTGAATCAATCTGGTGATTTCCTCCATGGAGTGTGCCTGATCCAGTCTTTGCATGCATAGGTAGACAGGCCCTAACTCAACAAGGGTTACAAACCCATGGACTACCCTCACCTGGTTTTGTCAGCCAGCTGAAACCGTTGCCTGGGGTGTGGCTGCTGTTGCATGCAAACAGATACAAGGAGCCTCTCCCTGACACCCCATACACTCATATATATGCTACTTTTGGTATATATATATATATATATATATATATATATATATATATATATATATATAGGGAGAGTGAGATACTGATAGACAGATATGTATACATATATGGCTGTATCTGTACACATATCTATATATAGCAAGTCATTTTGAGTGGGGAGCAACATACTTTCACTCTGCTTAACTAAGTGTATGAGCATGCCCAGTTGGGGTTTTGCTAGCTATAACCTGACTCCAGCCCAGACCTACCTGTACTCCAGTCCAGGATTTGTGTGTTACACATAAAATATTACATCTGTCCCTGTTTCTGCACTTTTGCATGTCACTGAACTTGGCTATGACTTGCTTCAGTTGTCTGATGTAATTAATATGTCACAAAGGTTAATAATATTGCACCACACACAAGCCTGATGGTCTGTAAAACAGAAAGTAATACTACCTGACATCCAAAATAAGTGGTTATTTCTAGATTAGAACTGTGAATGCCACTACACAAGCTAATTGTCCTAGTTCTTTGAGCCACACAGGCTGCTGGACAGGTAACAAGCATTCATCACACATTCAACTGCAGACATATGTATATAGTTATTCCTGTGCTACGTAAGATATAGAATGTATGATCAATTTCTTTGTTACTGTCCTGAGACTGCCTGGCAGGCTGATATGCCATTGTTATGTTTGAGTTACAGCAGTTACAAGGGAACACTGCTATGTTATGGGTTGTGGAAAACTACTACTTGTTCTGCTGAGATACATAGTCTGACTATCATGTCACCCCACTCTCTAACATCTCCCTTGACAGATGTTCCAGTAATCTGTTGCAGAAGGTCTGCATGAGTATTCCATGAATGGGGCCTAGTGAATACTCCTGGAAACAAGGTAGCAGAAGGAGTATCTGTAGTCCCATGTGGATGGAATTTCTGTGCAAGTAGCCCACTATATTTACTTGCATAATGTACCAGATCCATACATACAATGGCATATCATAATAATCCTTATGAGCACTGTGGAGGTCATGACTTACCTTGCAAATGCAGCAGCTGACACAACTGTTGATCAGGCCTGACTCTGTCTGATGCAAGTAGTACACAGCCAATGCATGAGTTGGTCCAGGATGTGTGGGTTACCTGCCGTCATTTTTAATTTCTGTATGTGAGTAGGAGTAAGGTGTCAGTCCCTAGGGCCCTAGGTTGTCAGTGAATGTGCTATGCATTGCCTCTTAGTCAATGCCAGGGAGTACTGAGCATGCCTACAGGGACATCAGCAGGGACTTCCTCCTCCTAGTCCTCCTGTGACTGTGGCTGTGGTGACCTAGGCACTGGTGGGGGGCTGTGTATTCCATCTCTTTGCTGCTCCTGCTGCAGCTGTTTCCACAGGATCATATTGTGTAGGGCTTACTAAATGTTGTTGTTTGTCTTTTTGGCTTTTCCCTGTTTGGGGTCGCCACAGAGGAACTCTGGTCCGCTAATGATTGGCAGTCGATTTTTATGATGCCGAGTTGCTAGCCCGATGCCCAACCTTCAGCGAAGGCACACCCATTCACGCATGTCTTTCGGAGGCCACTCGACCACGGGGAGGACATGCAGACTCCACACAGAAGGCACTCCAGACGAGAATCGAACAGCTGTTGCCATGGGATCATATTGGGTAGGGCTTACTAAATATCCCCCTAAATTTGCATTTAAGACAAGTTACAGAGTACATACGTAAACATGTACAGTTCTTAAAGAAATCAGAAAACTCACATTTCAGTTCTACTATGCAAATCACAAATAAGCATAATTTATAAGTGATCTTAAACAAATAGCCTTATATAAAAGATGCATTTGGTGATATGAGAATAGCTGCATCAAAATATCAGGTAACACTGCACATTATTTTCTGTAGATCTAATAGTCCTTGGTCCAGGAATTTGTACTTTCACAAATAGCGATTTTCTAGCCTTTCTGCTGTCTAAAGTAGAGCTGAGCAGAAATATAAATAATATAACTTCAATTTTTATAAATTCAGTCTGAGGTTACAAAACTGTAAACAATAATGAACACACAATCCATTTCCACTGCACAACCAAACCTCTGTTGTGAGACCATTGCTGCCTAGGGGTTTACCTTTAGATTATTTCAATAACACTACTACTATTTCCTGACTGGTGAAATCCTGAGTCAGTTCCTCTCGTATGCTATAAAGTTAGCCAAATTAACAGTATTCAGATAATGTTCAATGAGGGCATCCAACTCAGAGCATGCTCCATCTGCTTTATACACGTCTTGGCAATAATCCCAAAAAATGTCCAAAATCCTACTTTCTTCTTTAATAGTTTATGGGGAGTTACATACCTAATTTGATAAACTTAGAAAGGGCGTCACAGACATTTCCCTTACTCCCTTTAATATTTGCTGTAGAATATTGTATATCCACCACATCTACCAACAACTTCAGCTGATAAGGTCTTGGTTTTATATCTTTCCAAAGGATGGCGCACTCAGAAGTGCAGCCCCCCTCATGCTACACTGCAGTTTCAGTATTGGAAACATTTATCACTTTCAGCAAGGAATTTCCAGCTAGTTATTTAACTGGTTTCTGGTAGCACTGCAGTTGTGGGTCTTCTACTGTGTTTTTACAATAGGGGGGCTGGGTTTATTCATCTTGTTGCAGAAGGTGTTTGGAAATAATCTTGAGTTTAGAAATGCAGAAAATGGCTCAGTGTGTATTAATTTTATTGGCAGAGGACTCATTAGTTATTTTTCTATTTTTTTCTGTGTTGCTATAAATTTTGCACATTGGCTGGGTTAGCAGTGCTCTGTAGAGTAGCAAACACCTATAAAGAATGTTTCATAAAACTGTACCCAGTAAAGCAGTAATATATTCCAAATACCTTGTACCTTGACAAGTTTAGAGCAGCTAGTTGAGAACATACCTCTCAACTGTACAGATTTTAGCAGAGTGTCCATATTTTTGCCTGATATTTTTGATCTGTTCCTCATAAAAATTGTGTTTTTTTGACAAACCACTAGGTTGATCTAAGGATTAAAGTTTCTAAGTAATGACGTGAATTTGAGTTTTAGACTTCATAGCCTTAGGAAAATGCATGCTAACACAAATCCTGTTATCTTACCTATGTTCTAAGTTTATAAGAGCAATATTTAAATTGTGTCCCTATTATGGGGCCTTTGTCAACCCATTTTGTCAGGCTTTTTCCAGCTTTCTTGTGCTAAAAGGTTGAGAGGTATGGTTGGGAGAAATTGGCAATACCTACAGATTTAGTTGAATTCAGTATTGTGTAAACATCAGTTAACTGAATTTAGTACTGTTTAGCATAATCTGCCCCAATAAAGTACCCTTAATAGCCTTTTAACACCAATATACCACCCTGTTGTAGCTCACAAATCAAAGGACTGGACAGTATGGCTATACAGTTTCCTAACTTCTCTGTAGGCAGCTTGGTGAATATGGGCATAGCTCTCAACCTTCCATCTCCAAAATGAGGAACACTACTTTTCATAATGTGGAGCAAATGTGCAAAATGTGCAACACTCACAGCTTACTAACAACATCTAGGAAACTCAAAGGATGGTTGAAATGTGATATTTTAATTGTATAATGGTTCTTTTAATGAATTAGTATGATTCAGTTCTATTTACCATGGACATCAGTTACAAAAACTGCTAATACTGAATGTATGACAGATCCTTTCAATGTGGAACTTCGAGGAATATGAATGTTTTAAGACCCCAAATGAGGAACATTCCTCGTAATAAGGTACACTTGAGAGGTATGGATATGTACATCTTGAAACAATGTAGCAATTGTCTCATGTTTACTGACAACCACTTAATCCTTAAAGAGGCAGACACAGTATGCAAGAGGTTACAATCACAATTAATGCAAAAAGCTCTTGCATACAAGTGCACATCAGGTTGTTGAAACCACGCACACAACACCTACCTCATACAGTATACAACACACACACATAGACTTACGTAAGCTAGGCACTTAAAAAAAGAGCGCATAGACCACCTGTTGTCAAAGCTATGCCTCAGCAAGCCCAAAGGCACTAAGAACAAACAACACCTAACACCACACTTGCTGTCACTGTCAGTGGAGCCCCAAACACTAAGCCCTAAGGAAAGCAAACACACATCACAGGACTCTTGTCAAAGGGGACTTCATTGTAAGATATGCTGATGCCCCTCTAACCAGGCTGAACGAGGAGAAGAGAACTGTTAATTGCTTATCTGGAGCCACAATCCACCAAATCATACACACACTCGGGTTATTACCCCACAGGTACTAGTATTATTACATCATAGTCCATGTAGGTGTAAATGACCTGAGATGTACCTCCCTGGACTTTATGAAGAGAGACATTATGGGGCATTCAGACTGTGTGTCCCAGGCTGGTATGAGCCAAGCATTGAGTAGCATATTACCATCACTGAGGATGATGGCACTATATGAGCAATAAATGAATGATTTCAACAACTGGCTGCCTTTATGGTGTCATTCTAAGGGGTGCTAGCATTTGTCAGCTTGGTAGGACCTGGTTAACAGAGCACATTGCTTTACCTAGGATGTCTGCACTTCTCCTCTCAAGGCTTTGAAATACTGGCTAAAACATTATCCACACCACACTGCCTTTTTTAGGCAATGCCAAACAGGCAAACATACCAACATAGAAAAATCAACTCATCTGAACCTCAGGTTGTTACTGCTCAATGTCAGGAGATTAACTCATTCACTCCGGAGCAGCTCAGAAAATGCTGCCTGCTTACTTCCACCATAGGAACAACAGTGCAGCCTAAGCTCATTTTTATAAAATCCATTTGTAATACCATCCAGAAAACAAATATTCATAACTCTTTAACTATAACACCTAGACTAAAAATGTAACTGCAGAAGTTGTTCAGCAGACACTGACCTTTCCAACACTGTAAATGTTGATAGTGCATATCAAAGTCATTATTAAATATTTGGCAAGGAATGCTGATATTGTGCATATTGTTTACCTTTTTTGAAAAGCAAAGCACAATATCTTGGTCAATGTACCATGTAAACCCATGCAGTTTGTATTTAATTTGTTTGTATAGAATGTCAGCTTTATAATGATACATTAACCATTACTGTGTGATGCTCCTTTACTGAGATACTCACAGAAATATGATTAATATTATATTTCTCATAATCAATAAATAAACAACACATAATATCTCATCGCCTGTAACAGACAGAGGCTACATATCAGCATACAAGTTGTGTGTCTCAATGTCAGCTTCAAAACGATGCATCATTTGTGTCATCACCATGCTCCCTTGCAAAGATATGGGCATAATAATGAGAAGTATTGTAAATGTATAATTTTCATAATCCTACAAGACTAAACAAATTGTGATATCTGTACATGTGTACAGCATACAATCATGGTTTTTTTACCATGTTGTAAGGAGTAACACTATCTTCAAAATGAGGTATTACTTGGCACACTGACATGTTCCCTTGCAAAGTTATTTACCAACATATGAAAAAAATCATAATTTCTATAACCTAAGTCCGAAACAAACTTTGATATCTGTACATATGTACAACATACAGACACAGTTCTTTTACCATGTTGGGACTATTAATACTGTTTTCAAAACGAGGTATTACTTAGCACATTGAGATGCTCCCTTGCAAAGTTATTTACCAAATTATGAAAAAAAAATCATAATTTCCATAACCAAAGTCCTAAACAACTTTGATAGCCATACATGTGCACGATATACAGACACAGTTCTTTTACCATGTTGGAACTATTAATACTGTCTTCAAAATGATTTTACCATGTTGGAACTATTAATACTGTCTTCAAAATGAGGTATTACTTAGCACAGTGACATGCTCCCTTGCACAGTTATTTACCAAAAATATGAAAAAAATCATAATTTCCATAACGTAAGCCCTAAACAATCTGTGATATATGCACATGTGTAGAGCGCAAGGCCACATTTCTTTTACAACATTGTAAGGACTAATACTGTCTTCAAAATTAGGTATTACTTAGCACATTGACAGCTTTCCTTAGCTAAGTCATTCACTAAAATATGAAAAAATATCATAATTTTCATAACCAACTCCTAAAAAACTGATATATGTACATGTGTACAGCATACAGACAGTTCTTTTATCATGTTGTAAAGACTAACATTGTCTTCAAAATGAGGTATGACTTGGCACAATTGCATGCTACCTAGCAAAGTTATTAACCAAAATATGGAAAATACATAATAATTTCCATAACCTGAGTCCTAAACAAACTGATATCTGTACATGTGTACAGCATTCAGACCCAGCTGTTTTACCATTTAGACACATATCATTGTAAATATACACATTCTTGGTTTAGCCAACATACTGCTGAATGTGTACATGTAAAGAGAAAAAGGTAAGGACCACCAATCCACTAATGAACCCAGGACAGGCATGGGGCTTCAGTGGCATGCAAGGCCATCTGATCTGTCTGATACCTGTGCTGGCTACCCACTCAGGCAGCTGATATCACTGCAGTCTCACGACCTCCTTCAGTGTCAGCAGTCTGCCTTACCTGTGCCTTTTCTCTTTACATGTGTCCATTCAGCAATGGACCTAAGGGATCGATTTCTGTATTACTAAACCCTTCCTGTCATCTAAACTCTGCACATGACTGATAAAAGCAGAAGAAAAAAAGTATTGCAGGATGGTTACTGACATTTCCGATTGTATGGGGTAGCACTCTCCTGAAACAGTTGTTCTTTCTCAGCATCTTCACCAGCTCCCTACCACAATTATTTGCCAAACTCAGAAAAATATCATATTTTACACAACACAATTCATAAGCAAATAGTTATTTGTACCTGTGCCACAGCATACAGATAGTTATTTTACAATCTGAAAATGAAGTGTTACTCAGCATGTGTACAAGTTCCCTATCACATCTTTTCCTGTGTTGTAAGTAGTGACAATGGTGTTCATAAATATAACAATAGAGTTTTACTTACCATACTGGTCCTATTTGGTCATGGGTCTTTTCCATTCTTCTCACAAGCTGCATTTTACCAATTTATCATGCATAGCTCTCCTCATGCCATTGTGGAGGTCAGTCAAGAAAAAATGCAATGCCCTCCTCAGGTGAATGCCATCCCTTCTGAAAAGGTGAATATCTTCTGCTGTGATGCTGTCATGGCAGATTGTAGATCACCAACCCTGTGCATCAAGCCATGCATGAACCCATTCTGCAAACATCTGGCCTTGTGCACTGCCCATTGACTGACTGCTGTTTTCTTTATCTGGCAAGGAATTATGTCAGACCACACAAAATGACAAAATGGCCACCATGACTGCAGGTGTTCAAAAATTGCTCTGATTTGAAACTGTAGCCTTCTGAGTGGGTGACTGATGACATCATTCCCTCCAATGAGCAGTACAAGAATGTCAGGCTCAGGGTAGATGGAACACTTCTCTTCCAACAACTACAGTACTCTTGTCCAATGCATACCTCTTGTTGCAATCCAGTATACCTTCACACTAGATGTGGGGAAGCTCAAGTTGTACTGGTTTTCACTTACGGAGGCATGGCTGGCAGCCCAGTGAATGTAGGAATGACCACATACCCACACTCTCATTTGTCGTTCTCCTGTTCATGAAGCCATGTCAGTGTCAGAAGGTGGACAAACCTGCACAGGAAAAAAATGCAAACAGACTACTACTGATTTTTGAGAAATGTAATGGAAGACTACATATATATGTATATTACATGCATTACCTGGTTAGACCATCCAAATCTTCACCCCTATCCACAGAGACATTATTCTTTTCATAAGGTACATAAGTGGTGATGACGTTGCAGATGTACATACCTACCACTCTTGAAAACACCAAATTACACACAATATCTGACAAAGGGGCACAAAAAGGGCACATGTAAAGAGAAAAAGCAGGGTAAGAACCACCACTCCACTAATATGCCGAGGACTGGAATGGGGCTTCAGCTCATAGACATCTGATGTTTCCCATACCTATGCTGGCTACCCACTCAGACTGTTAGTAGCAGCAATGACTCATGATTGCATGCAATGCCAGCAGTCTACCTTACCTCTGCCTTTTCCATTTACATGTGTCCTTTCAGCAATGGACATAAGGAGTCAAAGGGGGGAGCTAATGTAAAGCCTTTTGCCCTGACCTACATACATTTACTACACCTGAAGGGAGGAGACTCATTGGAAAGCTACACCAAGACAACATGTGAAAAGACCAAGAGTGACCAAGGCTTTGTCTTTTTGCATGTGTCCTTTCTGGGGGGAAACATTGCATCACAGTGGCACCCCTGAGGGCATGCTTACCTAGGACAGCAGCACTATGGGACTGAGGCGAAGAGTCTCCAAGTTCCCAACTGCAATCCAGGTGGATCATAAGATCCATGGTGGCTGGGTATGCCCACCTTGATGCACCCACCAATACAAGAGCAGTTGGCTCAAATCTCTGAATGGGGAATCTTCCTGGCCTTAGTACATAAGGGCTTGGCCACTAACTGACAAGGGGGCACAGAGAGGGCACATGTAAACAGAAAAAGCAGGGTAAAGCACTCTGCCTTACCTCTGCCTTTTCCATTTACATGTGTCCTATAGGCAATGGCCATAAGGAGTCAAAGGAGGGAGAGTGAAAGGGTACATTACAAAAAAGGCATCACAGTGGCACCCTTGAAACCATGCATATCCAGGAAAGCAACCCACTGGGACTGAGCTGAAGAGTCTCCAAGTTCCCCACTGCCATCCAGGATGGTCCTAAGATGCATGATGTTAAGGTGTGATGCCCAGTGATGCACACAGTACTCAGCACCACACTCCAAGATCCCCAGTTCCATACATATACACATCTTGATTTGTCTTGTGCATTGCATAACGTGCCTTTCCTGATGTCAGCAACCCACAAGAAATTTATGGCCATGGTACTCGCTGAAGCATTCGACACACAGGTTGAGCTTGCGAGTTGGGCACCCCATGATGGCTCAGCATGTTTACCCTTGCTGGCACAGTTTTTGCATCTTGATTTACGCCATTTCACCCAAAAGTGTGAGTCATGATCAAAATGGCTCACTGGCTCTGAGACAGCAATCTCAGTGCATCTTTTCCTCTTTGTGTAACTAGCAAGTAAATACAAGCCTACGTTCCTTCGAAACTATAACTGTGTTGCTGGAATAGCACGTCCAGAACATGACAGTTGCTGG